>NW_002987246.1:93426-178481 GCF_000006295.1 Pediculus humanus corporis | reverse complement strand
TTAAATAATTTAATTTCTTCATATAATTGACACATTAAATATATTATTTTGGGTAGGACTTTTTCAAAATGCCAACAGCACGTTTAATAATAATAATAATAATAATAATATTACTTTTGATTGTAAACTTGTTTATAAAATCTTTTCACGGGCCCAAAAGCGTTTTGCAATGCTAATTTCAACACAAATTTGATAGACTTATTCAGACTGCCACATCAACTTTCGCTTTCTTGGACCATTATACTCTTACTTGAAACTACGTTCCCTCATTTATGAATCTTTTTTTTTATATTTTTGTTTTGTTTTGCTAAAATTCCTAGTATACCTCGATTAAAAATACGGGAGTGTAAATACAAAATAAATACAGGCTTATTTATGATTGAATTTTTTCCATATTAAAATCTGCCGGTTTAAGTTTTTAGGCACGTGGTAAAAAAGTTTTTGATTTTGTTCAACGATGGCATTAATAAAATTGTAATTTATTTTATTTCAGTACAATGAATCAGAGAAGAAGTTTCGTTTACTTTAAGAAAAAAGAAGAAAAAAAGTTCAATTGAAATTGAAATAAACAATGTCTCACGTGTAAACGATCCATAGAGTAAAAGACCATAGACGTTCACAAATGGCCATGTCGAAACAAGGTAAGAACTTTTTTTTTCTCTCTCTCCCCACAATGGAAGATTTTTGCACTAAATAACGACCGTGGTAATATTAAATTCGGCGCAAATAAATGGCCAAGGATTTCAAGATTCGTATAAAAAATAATAATAATAATAATAATATAATTTTAATCTTTTCGAATAAAATTTTCTTATTATTTATATATATGCCACATCATGAAAAAAATTAATTTCAAGTTAATCGGGAAATAATTATTTTTATATAAATACATTTTTCAATAAATCTATACACTTGTTATACTTGAAACTACAATTCCGTAAACTTTTAATAAATATCTCCGTATAATTTTACATTTCAATAAAATTCTAAACATCCTCGAATTTTGACCAATGTTATAAAAAATATTTACACGGGGAAAGTTAATAATTTAACTTAAGTAAGGCTAATAATAAGAAATATTTACTTACAAATGATAAAATGTACTTTTTTTTTAAATTATTTTAAATTTCCTCGAAAACAACAATAAAAATAAATTAATTTAATTACAAAAACAAAAATTTTCTAACGCGCGACCTATTTTTACACAGTTAATAACTTTTGTCCGTTAAAATTTTCATAAAGAATTCAAACACATTTATCGGGGCCCCAAAAATTGTCTATTGTCTTATTTCGTTTTACCCGCTAAAACTTTATCGTTTTTTTTTTTAAATACGTTTCCTTAGAATCAATCGTAAATAACTGGATTATAAGTCAAATAATTATTTCGATAATAATAATTTTTCTATATTAATTTTAAATATAACTACGAAAACACAAAAACATAAAATTTATATCAAAGGGGAAAAAAACAATCGTTTGTGGTAAACCTCAAAAATAGTCTCTTTCGTTTTACACCCTTTTTGGTAAGTTATTTTATTTTTTTATTTATTTATTTATTATAATTAGAATACTACTCTTTTTCCAACGCCATGTAATTTTTAAAAAAAAATTATTTTTTACCGTAATGAACTTTTGAAATTTAAATTAAAATGACATCGATTAAAATAAGATTTAAAATTAGTGCAAAAATCGTTCGGAAATAAATTTATTTTAATTTGATTATTTTGTTTAAAAATAATCAATTAATTAATTAATTAATTAATTCCATAGAGTAAAATAAATTCGACGATACTTTTCCTTTTAATTTTGTTTTTAAAAAAAAACGTTTCTTTTGTTACATGAATTTTAATTACGCAAAACGTTTTTTTTTAGCGCGCGCAGGCACTCATTATTTTCCCTCCTTAATTTTTTTTTCTACGTTAATAAATTATTAACGTTTTATAATTCATTAAAAATTGACGAAATCGAACAAACAACAAACAAACAAACAAATAAACTTTCTATAACAATTAAAATAACTTATCGATTAAAATATTTTAATTTATAAATTCAATTCGTATCCGCATGAAAATCAGTTTAACCATAATAATAATAATTATTTCGAATTAAATTTATTTTAAAATTTCTTATTTTTTTTATCATTTTATTTATAAAAATAATAATAATAATAATAGTTGTACTAGAAATAACATAGTTTTAACTAAAGGAAAATTTATTTTAAACAAGAAAAAAATTTTTCTAAAATGATTGATATATAGAAAAGTGAAATGTTAACCGTTAAATTTTTGAAATATTTTTGTTTGTTACAAAATTATTATTATTATCAAAATTTTACACGAATTTAAAATTTTTCCCTTTTTACTTAAAACAAAAAAAAAAAAAAAACCGTTAAATTTGACATGCACAAATTGTATTTGTTACATAAAAAAATACCGACCGGATTTAATTTTATTAAAAAAAAAAAAAAAAAAAAGTAATTTACTTATAATAGATTATTTAATAATTTATTATTATTATTATTATTATTATTATTAATTTTCGATCGATCGAATGTACGCGACACACAAAAACAAAAAAAATTACGTAATCAGTAATAAAGAAAAGAAAATAATAATAATAATATATATATAATTAATAGGAAAATTAAAACATATATTTCGAATGATTCTGACAATACTACTACTACTCCTAATAATAATGATAATAATAATAAAAGGAAAGGTGAAATAATTTTACGGTAAATAATAATAATAATAATAATAAAAATTAGCACCTACAATTATTTAACGGTATGTAAAATAATAATAATAAATTTTATTTCCTCAACATAAATTTTAATGAGTCCGATATGAAATACAGACGACGATAATAATAATAATATTTTACGTATGAGGAAATGATTATTGATATTGTATAATTTTTATATTTTTATATTTTTTTTTCAAAAAAAGAAAAAATAAATTCGGTCTAGGACGGTTAACTATTAAAATAACCTCGAATGAAAAACCCAGATTTTTTTTTCCCAGGTACGGAAAATAATTACGAAAAAAATAAAAGTTTTCCGAACATCTTTAAAATAAATAAATAAATAAAATGATTGTTAAATGGCGATTATTATCGGGTCAATGACATCATTTTATAATTGAAATAATAATTACAAAAATAAAATAAAATTTCCACAATTTACATATTAATAAACCAATGGTTATCTTTATTAATAATAATAATGATTAATAAAAACCAATGATTCCCCTCCCCTCCCTCCTCCCCCCCGAAAAAAAAATAGTTCATCAACGTGAATAATTATTATTTGTGACGTCATAACAAAACCATTAATTCATTTTTTAAATAAATAAATAAAACGTTTTTTCGATAATTTAAATATTTATTTGGGGTAATTAAAGTTAATAAATTTAATATTAATTATATCGTTTGATATTATTATTATTATTTTCTCGTATTAAAAAAAATTAATTAATTAATTAAATAAATTGTAAAATTATTTATTTATTTTGTTTTTAAATGCTCGTCGCCTTATTTTTATTAGTTATGCAAATAGTTTATTAATACATAGAAAAAGCACATCATCGATTGTTTTTTAATGGTCGATAATAAATAAATAAATAAAAACAACTTTCACGTTATAATTAATCATCATCATCATCATCATTGTATTATTTATTCTATTGATTAATTTAAAAAAAAAAAAAAATTATTTCTACTCGATGCATCGAGCATTCATTTTTTTTTTTTTTAAATTCTAATCCTCACAAAATATTTTTAAAATTTTCACGGGTTTTTATTTGACAAATTGACGAAACAAACAAGAGTGCATTAATCATTATTATTATTATTATTATTATTATTATTATTTTAAACAATAAATATATGTAAATTCCGTTGGAAATTTTATCATTACGACAAATTTTGGAAATTCCAAAAAACAAAAAATAAGTAAATATATACTAAACGAGTTGAAAATTTTTTCCCCTTCCCTTCCCTCCTCCTCCCCCTTCGATTAATCATCATTTAATTATTATTATTATTATCGATAAATAGTAAAAACCCGGATGTGTGAGTGTGTGTGTGTCGTAAAATAAAATAATTATTTAGAAATTTTTTTTTTATTTAAAAATGTCAGTCAATATTCATAATTAAAAATAAAACAAAATTTCTATTAAAACATTCATTCATTCATTTATATTATAAAAATATAATCCGTTATAATATAAATAGATTTATATTTAAATCCTATCAATATTATTATTATTATTATTGTTAATTGATGAATAATTATAAAGTTGTAAAAATTTTATTTAATTAGAAATTTAATAAAGAGAAACGAATTAAAAATAATATATATTAAATATGTTCGGTCGCCATATTAAATATTTGTCTTGGTATTTATTTATTTATATATTTATGACGTAGTAGAATTGTAAAATTTTTCTTCATTGTTTTCATGTGCCATTATTATTATTATTATTATTATTATTATTATTATTAAATCAATGACAGAAAGAAAAAAATAAAAATTGAATTTCTTTAAATATCCGATTAATGACCCTATTTTATTCTGGAAATAATAAAAAATTTTTTAGCTTTCTAATTTTCCCTTTTTCGAGTTAATAATAAATAAAATTATATTTTAGTCAATAGGAAATTCCATTTTGAAATTATTCATAACGGTTTTTTTCTTTTTTTAAATTATTTTAAATTTTTGTTTTTATAAATATTTACAAAAACCTTTTTTTTTCGAGAGGAAAAAATTAAAAAAAGGTTCGTAATTAAATATTAAAACCGGATGTGATGTAAAAATTATTTTTTAACGGTATTTAGAAAATTCGAACGAGTAAAATTATAACTTCCGGGTTCTTTTTCTTATTATTATTATTATTTGAACGTTTGTTACCCAAAAAAGAAAAGAAAAGAAAAGAAAGAAAAGAAAAATTTATTACAAACGTGTTAGTATTCGCTTTTTTTTTTTAGAAACTATTCCGAAGAATTTGCCAAAATAATAATAATAATAATAATAAAACGAATGGATGTGAAATGATTGGTTGGTTGTGACGAGTAACAACAACAACAACATGGACATTTTTAATAAGTTTTCCTTTTTTTTTTAATATAAAAAATAATTAAATGAAAGTAATGAATGAATTTAGGTAGGAATCAATAAACGTTGTTTGCCTAAGCACATGTTCAATTACGAACCGCTGCACACACTTTCACACTTGCAACCAGAATTCTCTCCTATGTACCTGTTGCGTACAGGTGAAAATATTCAGTGGCGTTGCGTACTCGAAAAATAATAATAAAAAAAATTCCCTCCCTTCCCCCTACCCATCCCTCTACCTCCCGCTTTTCCTTTCTTTCGTAAACTTATTATTATTATTATTATTATTTAATTAGAGGCCGAATTTTTTTTTTTTTTTTTTTAAACTAATTCATTGCGAAAATTTATTATACCCGAAGTGATATTTTTTTTTTTTTTTTTTTTATGCCTAGTAAATTTCCATTCGTCGTTAAATTTGCATTTAATTTAGGAAGGAAAATAATAATAATAATGATGATAATAATAATGATGATAAAAATGCAACGAATAAAAAAATTTTTAATCGTTCAATTATTTAAAAAAAAATGCATAATTTTTCCTTTTTCTTTTTTTTTTTATTAAATTAAATTTTGTCTTTTTTTTTTTTTTTTTTATTAAATTCAGGTTCTGTTAGGTTCAGGTTGTTGTTGTTGTTGTTATATAAGATAAATTTGTATATAAAAAATTTTCGATACCTTCACTCGATCATTATTATTATTATTATTATCACGATAAAACGTAGCAACAACGTTCGATCGAAAAAAAAAAAAAATAGAAAAAAAAATTTACTTTCGAATTTGGCATATAAACTCATTGATAATTATTATTATAAAAGTAGTTTAAAATTATTATTATTATTATTATTATTATTAATTAATGTGTCTCTTTGGTGAATTTAAATAAATGATAATAATAATAATTTCGTCGTGTAAATTTTTCTTAGTTACCTACATCCGTATGTGAATTGTGTGTGTGTGTGAGTTTTGCATTTAAAAAAATTTTTTTTTTTTTGTTTTTTTTTTTTCTTTTTTATAAGCGTGTTTTAAATAAAATCAAGTCGTCGTCGTCGCCACATAAATAAAATGAAATTTTTTACCATAAAAAAAAAAAAAAAAAAAAAAAAAGAAAAAAAAAGTTACAAGAAACCACTTTCTCAACATCAGTGGCGGCTCGATGCGATGATGCGAAAACAAAACAAAAAAAAATATCAAATATTTTCACCGAATTTTTAATTTTTTTTCGTGGGGGGAGGAGGAGGAGGAGAATAAATATTAATAAAAAATAATAAAAATCGGAGGGGAGAGAGGGAAAAAGAAAAATTTTGGACAAACGTGTAAAAAAATTAAAAATATTTAAATAAATTTCATCACTCATGACGAAAAAAAAAAAAAAATGAAGATTTCAAACAAAGTAAGAGTTTATAATAAAATGGCAGCCAGTAAACTTTAACGACTGGAAATGTGTATGGAGAAAAAAAAAAAAAAACTTTCACGCGTTTTTTTTCTTTTTCAACTTTTACTCTCTCACATTCATTTTCTCTCTCTCTCTCTCTCTCTCTCTCTCTCTCGACAAATTTTTTTTTCTAATATTTAATCGAAAATTTTATTTTATCGGAGAGGCGGGGGGGGGTAGAAAACATAAACGACATTTTATTAATTGTTTTTATTATTAACGACAAGCAAAAAAAATTTTTTTTTTTTTTTTTTTTTTTTTTTACCCGAATCAACTAATTAATCGTAATTACATTTTTTTTTTTTTGTTTTGTTTTGGGGGGAACCCCCCAAACAATTTATCAACGTGATTTTAAATTTTCCAATTGCATAATCGTTTTATCAATTAATTTTTTTTTTCGAAAATTTAAATTTAAAAAATGAATTTTTGCCTTTCTTTAACGTGATAAATTTTTTCTAAACGATCCCATTATCAATAAAACAATAAAATCGTGATAAAAAAAAAAAAAAAAACTGTTTTTAAAAAAATAATAATAATAATAAGTAATAAAATTCGTTTGAAAATAATAGTAATAATAATAATAATGGCGGGAATTTCATATTTCTGATATCACGTTTTTTTTGTAACGGTCTTTCGTTAGTAAAAAGTGTCGTTAAAATTTTATGCTCGGGAAAGGGCCGAGCTTGCATGTAAATAGGCCACGTCAGAAGCATTATTTTATCACAATACAAAATTTTCAATTCAAAATAATAATAATAAACATTCATGATGGCATAAAAATGAGGAGGGAAAAAACAAAATTATTTTTTCTGATATATGACGGGGGGGTGGGTGATATAAAACCCAGTTATTATTTAATAAGGATAATGTAATATAAAATAATTGGGAAATTTTTATAAAAAACAACAACTCGAAAACCGGATTCAATGATAAAATAATAACAATCTCAAGCGGAATTCAAATTTGAATTTCATAATAATGTCACTGTGTCAGTAAGTTTGTCAAATTTAAAATAAGGTAAAAAAAAAAAAACATAAAAAAAAAACACAAAATCTTACCTGGAAAATTTGAAAACTGATTTTTGATGGATTATTACTGGTAGCAATATCTGTCATAAAATTAAAATTTTTACGTTTTACTGGACCGTTTCTTCCGAGGCTACAAAGTTTTTCGACTCTCGCACAGAGCCGACCCGTACCTAGGCACGCCATTTTATACACTACTATGAAATTTAATTTTCTATCTCCGTACTGGAACATATCGCGGATAAATATTCAAGCAGACGACATTTTTTTTTTTTTATAATAACTCGTTTACACCAATCACAAAGTAAGCTTGGTGTAATTTCTTTTTACGCTCTACAAAAAGCTTCTTTCGTTTCTTATTTTTTTTTGTTATTTTACCTTGTTTTTATTATTATTATTATTAATCGATTGTAATGACGAGTTAAAATTTAAAACATTTAACTATCATTTTACATATAAATTTATGGAAATTGTATGATTGTCGACATTATTTGTCCTAAAGTTCCATTAAAGATTTTAGATTTAAAAAAAGCATTTTTTTTTCTTAATTTTTTTGATTTTTAATCACAATTATAATTATATACTTAAGTCTACAGTAATGTATCTTTTTAATTAAATAAGTAAAAATAAAAATATACATTATTAAATTTATTTAAAGCTCTGGTGTAAATTATTTTATTTAAAAAAAAAAAACAAACATAAAAATGGCGTCCACCATAAGACATGCTATTAATTTTATCAAAGCTTTTCATAATAATATCACAAATACCTTTAATAATTTTTTTTTGCCGGGTAAGCAATACTCTGAAAAGATAGTAAAAGATTTAATTTTATATTTCGATCCCCGAAGCTTTTTGATTCCGAGGTTTTTTTTTTTTGTTTTTCATTATTAAATTTTGCTTATAGGTTAGAATTTTTTTTTCTTCTTTTTCAGAATGTTTTGTTCCCGCAATGATAAATTTACCTCATTCGATGGAAAAAAAAACGGCACAACCAAGTTTAAGAGAGATATTTGATGTATCTATACTTTTGGCTGTACCGAAAAAAAGAAGGTCGTTGGAAAGAAGAAAATGCAGAAGATTTGGCATACCTGAGCTTCATTATAAAATGCTTGTACCAAAAACAAATATATTAACATGTAAAAAATGTGGTTCATTTCACGAAGCAGGAGTGATTTGTCCAACATGTTACAGTCGAGTTATGGCAGAAACGAAAGAAATGCAAGAAGTTATTGCTAAAAATTTAGGTTTATCCCCTGTAGAAGAAGAAGTTGTTGTCTTATATCAAGATGATGATAAATCGAAAGAATATTTTAAGGTAAGAACTCTTTTAGCTTTTATTTACTATTTATTTAACATTTTCTTAATTTCTCTGTCGATTTAAAAACTATGGGTATTGGACTCGAGCATAATTTAATTGGGCATTCTTCGTTTTTTTAAAGTTTTAATAGCAATACAAAAATTATTACTAGTTTATTTATAAGTAGTTAATTATTATTTTGAATTATTTAAATGATCAACCATATGAAATAATAAGATGTAGACATTTTATAATTATTGCATAATAATGATATATTTATTTAAAAAAAATTTTTTTTTTTTGTAAATACAATTAATTTGAATTTTAAAGTAAAACATGAAAACATTTGCAAATTGTGATAATTTATTACTCATTGATTACAGGGTAAAAGAATTGTAGAAATGGATAAACCAAGGCCAAAAATATTTTGTGATAATTTATTGCAAAAATCCACTCATAAGGAATCGATTAGTACTGATGTCGAGATAATTCCTCAAATAAAATGAATAATTTTAATTATTAATTTTTTATTGCTTACTAAAAATAGTCAAAAATTTAAAATATAAATATATATTTAAGTATCTTTAAACAAATTATTTTAAAATTTAATCAAATATACAAATTAATTAATTTCAGTCGAAAACCTAACCTATCTATTAATAATTTTTTTTTTTTTCATCGAATCGAATCAAGCCTGCAATTTACAAAAAGTAATGTTATACTGTATATTTATTTCTCAGTCTTCTATAATGAAAACTGATTTTTTTTTTTTTTTAAATAATCACAATAAATTATTAAAATTTAAAAAAAATATACTTTATTAACATTGATTGTTTCTTTTGTAATATTCGATAAAAATTTTATTTGAAATATCATCATTATTTTTATTTTTAATTTATTTTTTAAACGTGCATATACACCATTTTAATTTCTTTTAGGAATAACAACAACAATTATTATTATTAACAACCTTTATAAATTAATTTTTTCCTTCTTTTAATATCATTTAGTTCATAGTTTAATAAATTTAATAAGTACTTATCGAAAGTAAAAGAAAAAATGAATTATTTTTAGCGAATACTCGATAATAAAAGTTTTTATTTTAATTTTTTTTTCAAGAGAATCGAATTTGTTATAAAAAGTATTATTATTAATTTATAACTATTTTTAATTGCTTAAAATCTGATAAATGTGGTCAACAATATATATATGTATTGGAAAAAACTAATATGTAATAAAAAAATTAATTATTTAATATCATTATTATCAAGACATAAAATTGTAATTTTCACTGATAAATTCTTCATTTCCATCTTCAAAGTGAATGTTAACATGTTGAAAAAAGTTACTGAAATTCCCAGTAAAATGTTTACCACACATGGGGCAAATTTTGTCATTTTCCAAATTATTTCCTCCATCCGAATTTTCAATATCTTGCAAAAGGTCTCTCTCATTATAATCATATAAAGATTCCATTTTATTATTACTACCTGTATCCATGTTTTTTTGAGCAAAATCTGTGGGTAAATTTTTAACACAATCTATTGCTTTTTTTAAATCTATTTTTTGCTGCGATAATGTTTCTTTAAAATCTTTTAAATTTTGTATGGAAATTTTCATTATATTTAATGCTCTGTTACTATCAAATTGAGAAGGCATCGAAGGGTAATTTTTAGTTTCCGATATTGAATTTTCTTTTTGCAAATCTATCATTTGAGAATATTGACTTTCTAATTCTGTTTTTCCCATAAGAATCCCATTAATTAATTTTAACGATATTTCTTCTAAACTTTCTTTACTGCAATCATCTGAAACATTTTCTTCCGACTTACTAACAATTTCTTTTTTTTCATCATTAAATTTTTCATTTTTGTTAGAACTTGACATAGCGGACACTGATAACATTGTCCCCAAATTGTCACTTCCAGATATTAACTTAGATAACTGTGACCATAAATTTTGATTTTCAATGGTAATTAATTGTATTTGTCGGGACATTTTACAATTTTCTTTATTTAAAGTAATTATTTGTTCTTCTAAAATATTATTATCCGACGTTTTTTTCCCTGAAATATCTACCGTAATTTTTTGTAATTTTAATTGACAATTTTCCTCCTCCAATGATTCTAACCTCTGTTGCAAATATTCACACCTTTGCCTTAAAATTTTTAATGCCGTATACTGGGCTTGAAACGTATTGTCCATTTTGTATTTAATACGCATGAGAAATTTTCGTCTAACTAAAAACAATTTGACATATTATTATGGTTAAGGCAATTGATACAACTCATTGGATTTATACTTTTTGGGGCCTTATTCACTTTTTTTCAATGGTTTACTAACTTGTTGGTAAGTGATAGTTAAAATGGCATCTACAGGTTAGTATTGTTTTAATTACTTATATATTAAATTTATGTAAGTGATAATTTAAAAGAAAATACACCTCAACACTGTAGCATTTTTGCAAGTGTTTTCCTTATGTGTTAAATATAACCAATTGATTCTGATTTAATCAAATGGGATTAAACTTTAGAACTGCCACCTGGCAATTATTTTTAAATAGATCAAAACCGCGTGGCCAATTTTTGATAGGAAAATACAATTAATTTTAAATGCTTACCTGCGTAAGATTTATATTATTTGCATTGGGAATCAAATTTATAATTGACCACAGTGTAAATTTCTCGTATGACTCGAACTCGAATATTATTTTATTACAAGCTAAATTATTTTTTAAATTCCAGGTAAAAAGGGTAAAAACAAAAAAGGGAAGGGTAAAACTGTACCCCTCAGCAACTTTTTTTCTTATTCATCTATGTCATGGGGTGATCAAGTCGATGAAGCAGACAAATTGGGTGAATTTAACAGAAAGCCTGCATTGCCTGCCGCTCCGAGAGCAGCTTTGGAAATAGATGAAAGTAAAATTCCTAAAAGTCCCCCTTATGTGGCATTCGTGTCAAACTTGGCTTATGAGCTGCAAGATGCAGATATTTTAAATGCATTTGAGGGCCTTAATGTATGTATTGATTTCTAATTCATGTTCAGTTTTTTTAAAATTTGATTAATTTTTCATTAATTTTGTACTTTAATGAAAACTTAATAATTTATCTTTATGTTATCTTAAAATGGTTATTTTAGGTTACCAATGTGCGTCTTCCAAGAGATGATAGAAGTGGAAAACTTAAGGGCTTTGGATACGTAGAATTTGGTGACAGAGATTCATTTATTTCAGCTTTACTGAAATATGAAGCTGTAAGTTTGTATTTGTTTTCCATAGTTTTTTTATTAACATAGGTTTTAATTTATTTCTGTATAATTAACAACTTAATAAAGAAATATCAAATCTTGTCTTTTTTTGTCAAACATAATTTATGGCTAAAAACAAGGTTTGCTGTATATTTATATGAAAAAATTAAAAATACAATGTTTTTTTAGACCATCAAAGGAAGGCGAATTAAAATTGATTTGGCTGAAGGTGAAGGAGAAAGACGACGTGGAGGCCCTAGAGATACCCGTGATCGTGATTCTAATTATGATTCTGAAAGAACCTCAGGAGATTGGAGATCAGGGCCTAGGTAAATAGAAAGTTTGAAAAAAATTAAAATTTTAATTCGATTTTAAATTATAAGTTCTTGGAAAAATTTATTGTATCGATTTCAATTTTTTTCAGGTCAGAATTTTCCAGTAACGATGATAGATATGGGTCTGGACGAAAAGATTATGGTGGTTTTAGGGACAGAGACAATTATGACAGAGATAAGGGTGGAGACTCTAATTGGAGAGACAATGATAGAAGGTAAAATAACATAATGACACAATTTGTAAATTTATATTTTATTAATTTATCTTTAAAGTTTTTTATTTTTATCTTTGTTGTTTTTTCTTATCTGGATTTTTATAGATACAATTCGGACCGTGAGAGCAGAGGATATGGAAATCGTCGAAATTACGACGACAGCGAGTACTCAAAACCCAAAACACGTACAAAATTAATATTAAAACCTAGGACAGTGCCAATAGAGGAAAATGTCTCTAAAGAAGGTTAATTTTATTTCCTGAATTATTTTAAACGAAAAAAAAAAAATGATTAAAGTTTGACAAAGTTGAAATATTGATTAATAGATCCAGCCCCAAAAGCAGAAGAACCATCAGAGCAAGAAAAACCACCGGCACCCAACATTTTTGGTCAAGCTAAACCGGTGGATACGTCGGCGAGGGAACGTGAAATTGAGCAAAGACTTGAAAGGGAAAGAGAAGAAGCTAAAAGTGAAATAGATCAGGATAAACAAAAACTAAGTATGAATTTTCTTTTAAAAAATGTATATATATATATATGTATGGATTTATTTACATTAATTTTTTAATATTTTGTAATTGTATTGTAGAAAGTAATGAAGCTGAGTCTAACAGTGAATCAAGTCGTCCTGTACCGCCTGACTCAAAAGAAAATGTTTGGGTTAAAAAATCACAGAGACTGGATACTCCAAATGTTACCTCAAGAGTACGTCTTTTTACATATCTTCATATACATATATTTAATTCATTAAAAATTTTATTTACTTTATTTAAATTTTTAATTTTAAGGATTCTAGTTGCAATAAAACGAATGATTCAGACGAACGTGAAAAAGAATCATCAGAGAAAAAAGAAAACGAAGAGGAAGATGATTCATCACGATTGGAAAACACGAAAAAAAATGAAGATCTTGAAAGCGATCGCGATCGTGAAAATGATTCGCGATACACTCGTTCATTCAAAACCGAAAATCGTTACAATGAAAGAAGTAGAGATGGAGATAAATCCTACGGTGGTGGTCGGGATGATAGATGGAGAGATGATAGGGATAGAAGAGACACGAGAGACAGAAGAGACGTAGATCGTCGTGACAGAGGCTACGATTTCGATAGACGAAGCGGAGCCGGTTCTGGAAGACCGCGTGACAGAGATGGCGACTCGAGACGCTATGACAGAGATGGAGATTCAAGACGTTATGATAGGGATGGAGACTCGAGGCGATACGATAGGGATGGAGATTCCAGGCGGTACGACAGGGATGGAGATTCCAGGCGGTACGATAGAGATGGTGATTCGAGACGTTACGATAGAGACGGTGATTCAAGACGGTACGATAGAGACGGTGACTCTCGACGGTACGATAGAGACGGTGATTCGAGACGATACGATAGAGACGGAGATTCCAGGCGGTACGACAGAGATGGAGATTCTAGGCGGTACGACAGAGACAATGATTCTAGGAGGTACGACAGAGATGGAGATTCTAGACGGTACGACCGAGATGGAGATTCGAAACGTTACGATAGAGATGGTGATTCGAAGCGTTACGATAGAGATGGTGATTCGAAACGGTATGATAGAGATAATGATTCTCGACGAGACGATAGGGATAGTGATTCCCGACGCAATGATAAAGAAAATGACTCCAGACGGAATAACAGAGACGGAGATTCTAAACGTTACGAAGGAGAAACTGAATCGAGGCGTTATAACGAAAAAGATATCGATTGGAGGGATAAACCCAATGAGAAGGAGGGGGAGAGTAAAAGAAATCAGGTCAGAGAACTTTACTTTTGATTATTTTCTAAATGTTAAATACTGGGGGAAGTGCAGTTTGAAATATATTGATTGCAGGATCGAGATAATGGTCGTTACAAAGACCAAGATGACCACGGCGGAAGTAAATCGCAAAAAGGAGATAAACGCGGTGGTCCCGTGGTAGGCGATAAAGGATCTCGTCAAATAAAAAGCAATCAGGATCGTGATAAAGGGCCACAACACAAGGATCGACCTAAAGATGTTAAAAAGAGTGAAGAAGGGATGAGATTACCAAAATATAAGGAGGCAGTTGCACCCGTAAGATAAATAATTGAAATGTTTAACTTTATCATTTTTTCTTCTTCTTCTTCTTATTAATTTTTAACTTTTCCTCTTTTTTTTTTTTGTTTATTTTAGAATTACATTGGCACAAACAAGTATTCATGTTTGGAAGATGATGTATCAGAGTGACATTTTGCAAGTCTTGCTATTATTACGAGTTGCTTTTAGTCCATTTTCACAATATTAATTAATTTATAATTATGATGATGATAATAATAATTTGTGAAACAGCAACTAAAACAGAAACTTATGTAGATGAAAAGAAAGAAGGAAAAAAAAAATAAAAAATAAAAATAGTTTTAAAATAAAAAAAAGTTGTATATAATGTGAACACGAAAAAAAAAAAAAAAAAAGAAAAGAAAGAAAAAGAAAAAAAAAAACAAAATTTTCACTTTTGAATAATTCTGCTAATTTTTTTTTTTTTTTTTTTTTTTTTTTTTTTTTATTATTTCACTTATTTATACATCATTGAATTTTTGTGAAAATTTTTTGTCAACTTCTAAATAAAAAAAATAGTTTTTAATATTTCTTTATAATTTTCAAACCATTATTACCTTATTAATATTATTTTTCAAATTAGAATTTAAATTTAAATTATTTGAAAATATGGAAGTTGGCAAAAAAAAAAAAATTTTAACAACATGAATTTTAAAAAGCCTGGATCTTATTTTTGAAAAAAAAAAAAAAAAAACAGTTACTAGTGAGCATTTACAATTTTTTTTTTTGAGAGTTGAAGGTAATTCGTAAGCTAAAAAAAAAAAAGTTTTAAAAAAATGAAAAGACATTTTCATAGTTTTAAACGTTTATATTTCATAAAAAAAAAAAAAAAGCCATGTAATGTCAATAATATATAAGTAACGCAAGGAATTGTATAATATTCTTTATAAGTGTGAGAAATATATTTAGCTGGTAGTTAGAGTTTGTTAAATAAAATTTAAAATTTATAAGTTTTATTAATTGTTTCATTCAAATTATAACCCAATAATTTCTTTCTTTTTTTTTTTTTGTAAATTTTCTCTAAATTTTTTTTTAAAATGTTGTTTTGAAAAAAAAAATGCTGATAAAGTGCACTTTGACATTTTAAAGGAAATAAAGTTTTATCATTAAACTGATTAAATATCTCAAACGTTACGAATTGCCAACTGCAGAAAAAAAAATTTTTTTTTTATAAGGCCCTAATAAAATGTGGTAGCAGTAGTCAACTCAGGTTTAAAATTGTAAACATGTTTGTCAAGGCCCTACAAGATTCCTACGTTGTCGTTACTTGGTAAGAACTTAAAATTTTTTTTATTTCTAATTTTAATCGTTTTAATTACCATCCATCTGTTATTTTTACGGTAATTAAAAATAAAAATGTATTTCTATTAATATTAATTTATTTATTTTTTTAATTATTTGTTTGTTTATTTAATTTATATTTAACACATGATGAATTGTTCATGCACCACTCCTATGGGTTTACATCCAATAATTGAGGATTATGATTTTCTGATTTTTTCTTTTTCTATTCCCCTTTTTAAAAAAGTTGTTTTCTTTTCTTTAAAAAATAATTTTTCTTTTTTTTTTTTTTTTTTTTTCAAGGGAGCCCCTATTAAATTCGAAATGGGGGCTTATAAATATATTCAAGAGCTTTATAGAAAAAAACAGAGTGATGTTATGCGATATTTGCTTCGTATAAGATGCTGGCAATATAGACAAATGACAAAACTTCACAGAGCTCCTAGACCTTCTCGTCCAGATAAAGCTCGAAGACTTGGTTACAGAGCTAAGCAAGGTAAGTTTGTAATTAATTCGAAGCATGAATTAAAAAAATATTGTCGCAGTCAAATGCTCACATCTGTGTAATTTTTATAGGTTATGTAATTTTCCGCGTTCGAGTACGAAGAGGAGGAAGAAAACGTCCTGTACCAAAGGGTGCTACTTATGGTAAACCCAAAAGTCATGGAGTTAATCAATTGAAACCTACCAGAGGTCTTCAATCTGTGGCTGAGGTATGTAGAAATTTTAATTTTTTTTGTTCTTATAATTTATTAATTACTATGATGATATTATTTTATTTCACATTGATAAATAATGATTTTTTATCTTCCTTGGATGTCTGATAAAAATTTTATACTTCACTCTTTTTGTAATTTTATTGTTATTATTCCTTAAACGAAAAGTTTTTATTTTAGGAAAGAGTCGGTAGAAGGTGTGGTGGCTTAAGAGTATTAAATTCATATTGGGTCGCCCAAGATTCTACATATAAATACTATGAAGTTATTTTGGTTGATCCCGCTCACAAAGCCATTCGTCGCGATGCTAAAGCTAACTGGATATGCAATGCTGTTCACAAACACCGTGAATTGCGGGGTAAAACATCAGCTGGTAGAAAATCACGTGGCCTTGGAAAAGGTCATTTGTACTCTCAAACAATTGGTGGCTCTAGAAAGGCTGCTTGGAGAAGGAGAAACACTCTTCAACTTAGAAGAAAACGATGAAACATTTTACATAATTAAAGAGTACATTAAATCATTTTTGTATAATTTTTAAAGTTTTATACTGACCTACTTAATCCTATTAATAATCAACATGGATAAGTTTCTTCTTTCGATCAAACCTCCAATCCCAACGACAACAGATTATAAACATTTCCCACACTCGATACTTATACCTTTAGACCCTCTTTTGTGTATTTTAATATTTCATTCAACGTTGAATAAGAAGGATAGTTTTTCCATCTTTTTAAAAATCAATTTTGAATACTTTTTTTTTACCATCAATAAAAATTTATATTAAAGTCAATTCAAAATTTTTTTACATCTTTAGAAAATTTAATTTTTTTTTTTCTTGTGTGTGTGTGTGTGTGTGTGTGTGTAGAGAGCAATTTTTTTTGTCGCAAAATTCCAGATATTAGAGTGGGAATATATATTTAATTAGTTGCCATATATATATTTAATTTAATTTTACGCCTTTTCGTGCTTGCACGAAAAAAAAGAAAAAAAGAAACGTAATAAAATTTGTCCCAGTTAATAATAATCGATAATTATTTTTCCAGTAAATTGACTTTATTTATAGATTTAAAGAAAAAAAATTTTTTCAAAAATGTTGGCAAATATTATTTTGCGCAAGACCTTTTTTCGTTATGTGTAAAAAGGATTTTACCCCCCCAAAAATTAACGTTGAAAAATGAAATATTAATTTACCAAAACCTTCCTCATTTATTATTATTATTAATAATAATAATAATGATTTTGATTAAATTTTACAAATTTAACAAAAAAAACGTCATTATTATTATCACACTAACCGTAAAAGAAAAACCTATCGAAGAATTTCCTTAAGAACCTCGTGGAAAAAAAAAAAAATAAAATTATTAGACAAAATACAATTGTTCCTTTTTTCCCCTGACCCGTTTTTTCTTTTTGAATTCATTCCCGTGACGTCAGTTTTTCCCTTAAACCAATTTTGCTACAACCACTTGAAGCAAAATCCGTTCGGAAATTGCTTAGTAAAATACAATAAATTTTTTTTTTTAGTGTCTTCATTTTTGCCTCATTATTATTATTATTATTATTATTATTATTTAACAAATTTATTAATTTGTTAATAAATCAATCATCTTTAATTTGTGTGCCTGGAACGGTATTTTAAAATAAATAGGTAAGATTATTATTATATTTTTATTAAAATAAAATAAATTATTAATGTGGGAATGTTATTAATCACACACTTTTTATTATGTATTATTAAAGTTTACAATAAATTGATAATGATAATAAAATATATTGTTTAACAAGTAAAAAAAAATTATATCTGACACAAAATTTTGGCTACATGTTAAATTCATTTTTAAAAAAAATATTTAATTAGGGTGATAATAACAATAATAATGATGATAATAATAATAATAATATTGTATTTTACACCCTTAAATATAGTAGATCAATTAATTTTGTTTTTTTTTTTTTTTTTTTGGAAAAGGAGAAAAGGGAAAAATTTTAAATTAAAAACAGAAAAAAAAAAAATGAAAAATTGGTTTTTGTGTGTGTCTCTCTCTCTCTCTTTCTCCTTTTTCCCTCTTATAAATAAATAATAATAATAATTATTTAATTTATTACAGGATAATTAACATCATTCATTGATAATAAATATGGAATGGAAGTTATTGATAGCATTTATCATATTATCAATTGTTTTAGATCATGAGAAAAGTTTTGTCGATGCGGCGCCTTTAAAAAATGGTAAGTTTTTTTTTTTTTTTTTAATAAAAATTTAACAAAAAAAAAATTTTTTTTTTTACATCTCTCACATGCATCTTTTCTTCTTTTTTTTTTTTAATTAAAAAATTAATAATAATAATAATAATTTCACTTCAATTTTTAATTAAAAAAAAAAAAGAAAAGAAAAAGTTTATAAAAACTTTACCATTTTTTAATTTTAATCCTTTTATCATTTTATAAAAAAAAAAAAATTGTAGAAAAAAATGTGGGGGGGAGGGGAGAGGAGGGGGTGGTTTATAAAAGTATATTTTCCCATTATTTGAAAAAAAAAAAATATTAAAATTTTCTTAAGGTTTTTCTTATCAAAAAAAAAAAAAAATTTAAATGAAAGAAAATTAAAGTTTAATAGTCAATAAAAATGTTATAACAAAACATTATCATCTATCTCTCTCTCTCTCTCTCTCTCTCTCTCTCTCTCTCTCTTTTTTTTTAATATTATTTATCATCACTTTTGTAAATATAATAAATTTTTATCTATTTCATATAAATATATATAAAAAATATCATCAATAAAATAACAAAAGGAAATTTATTTTATTCCCCTTCCCCTTGCCCCCATTTTTTTTTAATATGAATATTTAAACCCTTAAAGATTTTTATATTTTTCTTAATTCTTGATATTTAAAATTTTTTTTTTTTAAATGTTTTTACATTAGTTAAATTAATCTGTGACCTTTTTATTTATTTTCGTGCTTTGACGATATCAAAATTGATTTTTTTAAAAAAAGAAAATAGAAAAGTTTGGATTTAAAATTATTGATTTAAGTTATATTTAACCTTTTGCAAAAAAAAAAAAAAAAATTAAGAAATTTAATGGAGTGAAATAAAAGATTATATTTTAGTTATTTTAAAATATTTCTTATAAAGGTTTTCCACCAAACACAATTCAATTTATAAATAAATTTATTTGATTTAAATTTAAATTAAATTGATTTATTTTCTTTTTAAAAACAAAATGGAGTTTGCAAAAGATGGGGGGGAGGGGGAATAAGTAGAGATAAATTTGAATCATGTACATATATATTAATAATTTTTTCTTTATTAGTTTAACAAAATAATAATTAAAATAATTTTTTATTATTAAATTTCATTAATAATGCAATTTTACTTAAATTATTATGTATGGAAAAGAAAGAAAAAAAAATGAAGATGATGATTAGAAATCATAATAAATGGTTTTAATAATAATAATAATAATAAAACCTTAATGAAATATTAAAGCTTGAAAGCTTAATTTAAAGAGCTTTTTTTTTTGGTATAAAAGCAGCTGGATTGCAAAGAAATAATAATATTTAGAAAAAGGTTTGAGCTTTGAAAGATTTTTTTTTATAGTTGAGATCATAATTTAAAACCATATTACTTTTAAAGCTTAGTAATTTTTTTACGGTTGAAAAATAATGTTGGCAGCATTGAATTACTCTTTTTAAATTTCATCAACAAGTGGGATTAACTAAGAACTCTTATCGTATAATTATTCAAAAATATATTATTAAATTTTGTGGCAAGTGGATCGTTTAAAATAAATCTTAATTGTTTCTAGAGAAAAATTTATTTAAAATTAAAAGTATCTTTACAAAAACAATCACCAATTATTAAATAAATAAATTTAAAAAAAAAAAAAAAAAAAAAATGAATTTAAATAATTATTTTGTCGAGGGTAAACAATATAAATATTTTAATGAGGAAAAAGAAAAACAATGGAAAGAACCCTTTTATTTTATACAAGGAGCAGATACTCAATTTGGTTTTATCGCAAGAGAATTAGATAATAATAAAATTGTGACGTGGGAAAAAGAAATTGAATTAACTGAAAATGTTATAAAAAGAGTTAATAAAATGAGGCCCAAACCAAAATTTTTTGTTATGTGTGGGGATTTGTGTGACGAGATGCCAAATAATGATTTTTTACTTAGGAAAAAACAGGAAAGTGATTTTAAAAAAGTTTTTCAAAAGTTAGATAAAGATATACCGTTAGTTTGCGTTTGTGGTAATCATGATGTTGGGAATTCTCCAACTAGAGAAACAATGAAATTGTAAGTTTTTCAAACATGTCACAATAATTGTCATGTTAAAATATTGACACTAAATGGTCCCCCATTTAAATGCATAGAATTTTACAGGTATAATAGTTCTTTCGGTGATGATTACTATTATTTTTGGTGTGGAGGTATATTATTTCTTGTAATTAACAGTCAATACTTTGTCGATTCAGCACATGTGCCAGATTTGGCTGAAAAACAAGAAAAATGGATTGAGGAAAAATTAAAAGAAGCTAATAAGAAGTATGTTAATAATTTTTGTTTAGTTAAATTGATAAACAGACAACAACAAAAATTGATTTTTTAAATTATTTATTTTTAAAATTAGAGAGGGTTAGAATTGTAAAAATCAATTAATTATGAATATCAAATTATTAACCATGGCCTTTTATGTTTCCCTTTTATGAATTTTTATTAAAAAATAAATGAAATATGTATTTTATAGAAGGATTATAGTGTTTCAACATGTGCCATGGTTTTTAAAAAAATTTGACGAAGAAGATCAATATTTTAATATAAATTCATCAGTTAGAAGAAAATGGTTAAAGAAATTTAAAAAAGCAGGTGTAAAAGCTATTTTCTGTGGACATTATCATAGAAATGGTGGAGGAATTTATGATAATATTGATGTAGCTGTTACCTCTGCTGTAGGAGGACAGCTTGGGAATGATAAATCTGGTGTTAGAGTTGTTAACGTTTTTGAGGACACAATTAATCATACATATTATGACATCTATCATATACCGGAAATAAATAATTTATGCTGAAAATTTGTATGTTTAAACATTGAATGAAATATATATATCTATAGTATCAACTTTTTATTTTTAAATTGAAAAATAATTTTTTTTTATAAAATTTCAAAATATTCTTCCTCGTATTGAATCCTTATTAAAATTTTTTTTTTTTCTACAATTAATTTAAAAGTCATATATTATCTAATAATAATAGTAATAAACCATTAAAATTATCTGTTAATTTATTTATTATTATAATTTCAGAAAAAGAAAAGACTGGTGATGACATAGTAACAGAATTAGAAAATTTAAAAGGTTTTCTCGATAAAACATCTAAAACGAATAATGATGACATATCCGTTAGCAAGAGTTTAACTTCATTTTTTGTTAATAAAAATGGTCAAAAATCAAGTTATAAAAATTATAAAAATAAAGGTAAATAAATATTTATATATTTTTTTAAAATAATAGTTTTCAAGGCCGAACCAATTTAAAATTTAAAAATGTTTTTTTTTTATTTAGTTGAAAAAAATGGAGAAGTTGTGGCTAAAATTCAACAAAAAGTTAATACGATTAGTGACGTTAACGGAAAGCCAAAATCCGTTAGTAAAACCGAATTGGAAATACCATCAAAGGGAATTCATAATGTGATAATTAAAGATGATGAAAATGAAAATGGAATGGATGGAAAAGAAAAAATTGTATACGTTTTTTTTTAATTACAGTAAATTAAATTGGCGGTTAATAAAAATGCTAAAAGGAAATAACGACTTGAGTTTTTTTTTTTTTTAAGGTTGGTAAGACGGAGGGAAAAAGTGGATTGGAATACAGTCCGTTAGATATGGCTGAATATATATATTGGACGGGAGATGAAAAAAATGTTGCTTTAATGATTGAAGAATTATTGGAAGAAGGTTTAATGTCGAGGCAAGAAGCCATTAATTTCCTTCAATCAATTAAATTCAATTTGGATTTCATGCAAGCTCGAGATAAAAATTTACAAAAATTGAAAAAGAAAATATCATACGTGGTGAGTAAATACTACCAACCCAAAACTTTATTTTATTTTAAACGTTATTTTTGTTTTTTTATTTTTTTAAAATAAAATTAAAATTTGTAAGATAAAAGAGAAAGAAATTGCTCATGTTTAATTTTAAGGTAAAAAAAAATTCTTACGAATCTCTCGCTCAACCTACGACTACCTTTGACAAAAATAATGAACAAGAAAAAAAAAACAATGATAATAATAATAATAATAATGATAATAAAATAAAAAATTTTTATTCCGTTAATTCGAAATCATCAATCGAAAATATTGGATTTAATACCGTGGATGAAAACGATGAAAATTACGATGAAAAATCGGGAAAAATAAAAATGACCGACTTCTTGTACAAGGAATATCTATTAGAAGAAATAATTTATAAATTAGCAAAAATAATGTTTTCACAAAGTATAACTGTGAAAAATACAGATGCCCAAAAATCGTTGCATAAATTAGTTAATTTTCTGGAAAAAGAAGTTAAAAAAGGGGAAATATCAAGAAATTTAGAAAGAAAATTATTGGGTAATCAAAAATAAATTAATTTTGTATTATCCCATCACAATTGTTTATTTAAAAAAAAAAAAAAAACATTTTTCGGCATAGAATTTAATTTTGTAAAATTTAGTATTATTATTATTATTATTATTATTTTATTTTGATATTTAATTATAATTTTTTTTTCCAGATGTTTTAATAGCAGCCATGACGGACACTTTCTTAAAACAACCCGAATCTGTTGATAGTAAAAATAATTTATTAAATGATGATGTTAATCCAGAAACTCCTACATCAAAAAGCATAGCCCGATTATCTTCTTTGGGTGAGTTAAAAATTAAAAATAATGTTTAAAAAAATTTTTTAATTAATTAATAATTTTTTAAACATTTTCAGGTAATTTAAGAATGAGAGAAGAAGGATTTGAAAAAAATTCCAAAAAAGAAAAAGGATCTCCTAATTATTTGAAAAAATTTAATTAAATTTCTTTGTCATTAACCTTTGTATATTTTTTTTTTTTTTTTCTAATTTTGCTTACTCTTTATGCAATAATGTTACTTTTGTTTTGTTAAAAAAAAAAGGAAAAACATTTAAAAAAAATTATATAAAGACAAATAGTTACCAAATTGACAAAAATGTTTTTTTTTTTTTTTTCCCTATACTTAAGTTAAATTTTTAAATATTTTATTAAATTGTTATTAATAAAATTTTCTTATGGTTATTATTATTCTTTATTTAATTAATAAAACTAAATGTCAATTGTTAATATTAATAAAATAATGATGGTAATTTAGTTATTGAGATATTTAGGTGTAAAAAAAACATTTCTAGCAATTTAGTTGTTTTTTTTTTTTGTTAGTTGCTGAAATTTGATATTATTAATAGTAACGCTTAGTAAATTTATTATTTATTTAGATTTGTAAAAAATAATGAAATGAGGTTTCTGAAAAATAATAAGATTACTTCTATTTTTTTTTTTTTTATCAATCCCAACATTCCAATAGATGCTAGAGATTTTCGAATTTTTTTATAAAAATAAATTTTAATCCAATGATAATTTAAATCATAATAAATTTTTTAATCATAAAAGTTTATTTCATTTAGATAATTTTATTTTTATATTTGATTTATTAAAGTTTTAAAGGAAAAAAAATAAAATGCTTGTAATTTTTTAAAACATTTTGTTTGTTAAATTGAATTTGAAATTTAGTTCCAAAAATTTCCACCAGGTTCAGTAAAATCGTTTTCTTCTGCTTACAGGCCGTGACGGTAAATAAAAATGGATGTTTGTCAAGAAGTTGCAAAGGCATTATTTTTCGAAGGAGCCACTTGCTTTTGCTTAAATTTACCGCATGGATCAGAATTTGGAATCGACAACAAATCATTTACGACAGCAGAAAAATTTTGCGGTATGAAAATGATACCGCCCGGTATACATTTTATACACTACAGGTAAAATTTTTTCAAGGTATTCAAATCGTAAGCGGTAAAATTTGAAATTACAAAAACAAATTACTTTTAGTATTGAAAATTCATACGGTGATCAATCGCCGAAAATAGGATTTTTTCACAATTTTAAAAAGAAAGAAGTAATTGTGAAAAAATACGATAAAGAAAAGGAAATTTTAATTGATGAAGAAGATGAAGAAAAAATCGAAAGGCTTAAAGATAATTTAAAATCTATGGACAGACATTTAGGGCCTTATCCATATGAAATTTTAAACAGATGGAAAAATTTATCAAATTACATTACAGATGATATACTTAATAAAATGATTCCATTAAATGGAAGAATTCATTCAGCATTAGAACTCAAAGGTAAAAGAAAATTTTCTAATATTCTAAAAGCCTAATAAATTAAAGGATTTATTATTATTATTATTTTTTAATCAAAAAGCTGCAACTGATTCCAATTCAAAACCTCAATCGTTAGAAACTTATAAAAGAAATAGAACAAAACTTTTTGTATGCGATGAAAAAAGTGATGATTTTCTACCAAAGCTTGAACCTGCCGAAGGTACAGAAATAAGATTTTCGAAAATTCCTGAAAAGTGTTATCCGGATAATTCAACTCCCAGTGAAATAACTAAACACAGCCTTGATTCCAGTTACTTGTTAAAACAATTATTATTACAACATGACAAGTATGTATAAATTTTATTTAATTAACATTTTATTATTTTTTTAGTTTAAATTTATTTAAAAATTTTTAGTTGTAATGACATATTAGGAGAAATACAATTAGCTTATGTATGTTTTTTATTGGGATGCAATTTTGAAGCATTCGAACATTGGAAAAAATTAATAGGAATAATGTGTTCATGCGATAATGCCATATCGGAAAATTCAGATGTATTTACAAAATTTATTACAGTATTAACATATCAACTTCAAGAAATTCAAGAAGATTTTTTAGTCGATATTGTCGAAGGTAATAATTTTGTTTATAGAAACTTGAGGATATTTTTTAGAAATTTACACTCTAGTGATGCAAATGGTAGATTAAAAGCTAAAGGTGAAAGATTTCAAGAATTTTTGACAAAAAAGTGGCTTTGGGATTTCAGCGATATTCTCAAAGACGAGGAAGAAGATTTACCCGTTGTTGTCAACTTGTAAATATGTTATAATTAACTCATTTACAGAATATATTTTTTACATAATTAGCCATCATCAAATATCACTTTAAATAATGCCTTTTGTTTTTTAATCATTCAGTAGTACACCTTTGAATAAAATTTTTTTTATTTGGGTTTTAAATTTACATTCGTATTACAAAGCAATAAATGATTTTTTATTGGAAAAAAAAAAAAAAAAAGGAATTGTAACCTGAATTACATTTTGCTATCTAAAAGAATTTTAAATGAATCATTAAATAAAATTAACTCGAATTTGTAATAAAATATTTGAGAGAGAGTTTATTCGACAATAAAATGAATCAATAACTATTATTATTATTATTATTATATTTATTAGGTGAAATTAAAATTTCAATTTTATTAAAAATATTATATAACTATTAATTAAAAAAGAAAAAAAAAAAACAGAAGAAAATTCGGAAATATTTTTAATATAAATTTTTTTATTTATGTAAATATACCTTTTGACATTTTAACATTAAACGTAACGAAAAATTTCGACAATGCAGTCATTCTTACATAATTTGACCCGGGAAGTTTTTTTAATTTTTAAAAAAGATTTCGACTTAAAAAAAAAGTGTAGTGAAATAAAATCTGTGATAAATAATCAGTTAAATATATTTTTATTCGATTTAATAATATAATTTTGTTAATTTTTATAGTAAAATATAAAATAAATATTTAATAATAATAATAATAATATTAATGTTGCATGATATTTAATTAGGAAAGTTGAAGGTAGGTGTCTCTCGTGCGGACCGTCGAATAAGAACACAATCATGGACTCCAGTTTTCCAGGTTTTACTTCTTCACCATAAGCTAAAGATAATTAAATATAAAGAGGCGGTTGAGGAATCATTGAAAGGTGAACAAGTTTTGGTAAGTTTTTGCGCAAGTAATTTTTTACGTAAGATAAACATAAAAAAAAAATATTTTTTAAAAACTCGATTGTTTGAACTTAAAAAAAAAAAAAAGAGAATAGAATTCAGTACCCGAGAATATCGTCTGCATTCGAGAACGCAAACCGTTAGAATTTTTTCAAATCCGAATTACATCCCTCCTAGTTTTTCATAATTATCTCATTTTTTTTTTTGCGAGTTTAAATATTCTATATCGAATTCGCGTTTTTAATAATAATAAATAATTATTAATAAATAAATAAGTTATTATTATTAATAATAATTAATTTTCTTTTGTTCGGTTCAAATGTTTTAAATATTATTCCGCGTCTCTTATATATTAAAAGTGTTGTAGTGTTTTTTTAATGTCATATAAATGTGTGTCAATAATCTTAAAGTGCAATAATATAAAATCTCTAATGTCTAAAGTTGAATTGATTGTTTTTTTACAAAAAATAATTTTGATTTAAAGTAAAATATATTTAATTTAAAAAAAAAAAAAATTGATATGTATGACATTCAGACGTGGTTAGTCACAAGGTTTTTCCTAGTCAAAGGTGCAAAACGTCTTTTTTCAAACATTTGTGAAAGGGAAATCATCAGCTGACTAACACCTTATAAATATTTCATTTGTAAGTTATGTCTATTTTTTTTTACTATTTAATTACACTTTATTATTATATCTTCTGCTACGTTTATTTACACGCACACACGCACACGCACTTAACCTCGGTAAATCTTTAAAAAAAAAAAAAAAACCTTTAAGTTGGCAATTTGTTATAACGTATATATATATATTGAATGTCTCTCATGCCTAAAAGAAATGTATATATTACTTAACAGTTACAAAATTTATTACAGTTATTATCATCATTATTATTATTATTATTTTATTTATTTATTTATTTATTTATTCATGTAAAAAAGTAATAATCGTGTCAAGTTTAAAAAACATTTAAACATTTCTTAATGTTTAAATAAAAATGGAAGGAAAGGAAAGACAAATGAATGAAATAAAAAAAAATTTATTTTTTATAATTTTTTAAATATAAAATACTCGTTTTTTTTTTGGATTGTAATAATAATAATGATAATGATGATGATGATAATTTTACTTTTTTGGTTTGTAGCTCGCAATAAAAAAAAAATAAAAAAAAAAAAAATTTAAAAAAACCTACGTAATGTCTACATTTGAAAAGGTGATTCATATAATTGAATGTCTTTTATACATATACACACACAAGTCGTTAAATAAGTTTTTTTCCGTTGAACTTACATGAAAATTAATTACAACTACCTTGAAAAGGTACACCGTATGTACCTTATAAACCGATTAGAATGTAAAAAAAAAAAAAAATTTTTTTTTTTGTAAATTATTAATTAAAAAGAGTTATAAAGATGTGTTAATTACTCGTCAACTCGAAGAAGGTGTGCAGTTATATAAAACTGTATTAGGAATAAAATTTAACCGTTAAAAGAAAGAGAAAAGTGTAAAATAAAAACTTTAATTTTAACTTTAACTTTAAAGTTTTATAACTAATTTTTTTTTTTTTTTTGTCATTAACGAGAAAGTCAAAAACAAACAAACAAACAAACAAACAAACGAATTGGAGAAATAGAGAACGAGAATACAATTTTCGTAGTAAGTACTCCTGTTTGGCCAATTCAAAAAAAAAAAAAAAACGTCGATACGATCGACAAATAATACATTTACTCTTATCACATAACACCTATTCATACACTACATCGTGCACGTAGTAATAATAATAATAATAATAATAATAATAATAATAGTAATAATAAATTAAAAACTGGATCATTGGTTTAATTAATAACCTCGAATAGGTGGTAAATCGTACTGGTGTGTGTATATGTATCATATCGACATTACGTGTGTGTGTGTGTGTTTCAATAATAAACGCATATTTTTGGACAAGGTCGCCCCCCCGTTGGGACCACCATAACGTGGGGTAAACATTTTATGTTTATGTTTACAAAATGTAGGACACATTACTAACTCATTCACAAAACGTAAAAATAATAATAATAATGTTTTACCTCTAATTTTTTAAAAAAATTTTTGAGTCGTACGTGTGTGTGTTAAATACTCCTCCTCTCTTACGTTAATAATTTTTTTATTCCTCCCCTCCCCCCCCCGCAAAAATTATGTCAGGGACCTTGAAAATAAGTTAACTTATATTAGGTACTTGAGGTCAATCGAATTTTAAGCAAAAAATAATAATAATAATAATAATAATAACCCCTTTGTTCTTTAAATGTAAATTGTTGTTGTTGTTGTTAAATGCATTGTAAAGTTTCTTAACAACACGACTAAATATTTTTTTAATATATTTTACATTAATAATAATAATAATAATAATAATAATAATAATAATAATAATAATAATAATCGTTTTTTTTTTTTTTGGTATAAAATAAATCAAAAATTCGTCGTTAATAGTTTGGCGTTCGTAAAAAAAAAAAAAAAAAAAAAAAAAGAAAAGATTTAAATGTCGAAACGTCGTATGTAACGTATAAAGTATGTCAAGAATAAATTTTACATAATTAGAGTTTAATAATAAGAAAATAAATAAATAAGTAAAGTGAATAATTCCTTAAAATAATAATAATAATGGTAATTCGTTGAGAATTCATCACGATTTGTTATTATTAGCGAGCGCGATATGATTTAAAATCTAAATTTTTTACCTTTTTAAACAACAGTTAGTCTCGTCATGATGATGATGATGATGATGATGATGATGCCCATAGATTGTCCGTTAATTTAAAATTATAAAAAAAAAAGAAAAAGAAAGAAAGAAAAAGAAATGAGAAGAATTATTTTTGTATGTACTAGTTTTTTTTTTTTGTGAAAATACATCGGAATTTATTATGTATCAATAATTTTTTTATTAAATTATACAGGGAGTGGATAGAAAATTAAATTATTTATTTATGTATTTATTAAAAAAAAAAGGGGGGGGGGAAATTTGGCATAAATAAATAATTTGTTTTCGGTTTTTCGGGTTTTTTTTCGAATTGGGGAATTTTGCTTAAGGGTAAAATGAATAAATAAAATTGTTTTATTATTATTATTATTATTATTATTATTATTATTATTATTAGTTACTCAACGTTAATAAGTCGTCCTGGATTTAAACGTGTGAGAAAATATTAAAAAAATAAAAAGAGTAAATTTGCATAATGTTCAATTTTCCAGTTTGAATTTTTTGTGGTTTTTTTTAGTGTGCGTGTGTGTGTGTGGTAAGTGTGCGTGTGCGTAAGTGTGCGTGTGCGTAAGTGTGCGTGTGTACAGTACACACATTCTTTACATTCATTTTTTTTTCACCGAATTTCCGTCAATTTCATTTACATTTTTTTTCTTTTGCCAATTAACGTGTTGTAATTTTATTTGTATTTAATGATGGTGTGAATGATCCGAAAAAAGAAAAAAATTTATTAATTTTATTTAATTTAATTAATTATTATTATTATTATTATTATTATTATTATTATTATTATTATTATTATTATTATTATTAATATTATTGTTTTGTTTTTGTTTTCAGAGAAATATAAAATGAAAATAAAAAAGAATTGTAAGAAAAACAGGAAAGAATAAAGAGAATCGTAGATTCGCCGCGGCACTCATCAAGATTCTCATCTCTCGCAAACGCACACGGAAAAATAATAATAATAATAATAATAATAATAATAGAAACAGTACTCTATGTAACCAAGTACCATTGAACCCGGTACGGAGATAGAGGTACTCGAGAGTACCGCGAGCGGGAGTCGGCTTAGACAATGCAACTAAATGTTATAGTATTCGTTTTTCTACTTGAATTTTTTACATCTAAAAAAATTAATTCGGTTCCTCTTCAAATCACAAACAAAGGTAAGTTTTTTTTTTTTACTATTACCATTTTTTGTTCGTTTGTTTGTTGTGTGTGTGTGTGTGTGTGCGTGCTCGTCTTGGAGAATTCGAAACGCGTTGATTTGTCGAAAAAAAATTTTTTTTTTTTTTTTTGCTCTCTCCTAAAATCTTCATTAAATTGCTTTTCTACGATTGTGGTGTGGTGTTCCCTGTGTTCTGGTCCCACGTTAACCAGATTTAATGTCTTTTTTTTTCATCTCTCTCTCTCTCCCGTCTCCTATCTCCTCTTTCTCTCTTCCTCTTCATCTACACGTTCTACCATTTTCGATCATTTTACTAAATTTTTAAAAATTTTCGATTTTCTTAACGTCGTTCCATAACGCTTTGGTTTTTTTTTTTTTTTTTTTTTTTTTTTTTCGTTTCTGGTATAATCATCATTATCATTATCATTATCATTCACGGTTAGATAATGCGTGTGATTGTTATGGAGTAAAGAAATTTTTGATTACTTTGTTATTTTGATACATTAAAAATTAATTACAAATAGAAATCGTACGAACAAAAAAAAAAAAAATTTAAATTTAATTATGACGTCATGAGAATTTATTTATTTATTTTCGAGGAAGAAATTTTTATTTCCCCCCCCCTTTTCCCTCTCGGTTTCGTACCTACTTTTCAGTCTTTCTCCCTCGCACTCATTTATAATGTTTTTTCCTTTTCACAGTCATTATCTTGTTTTTTTTCCCCCTTTCTGGTCCAGCCAGCTTCTCTACGAAACAAAACAAAACAAAAGTTTGAATATTATTTTGTCAGGGGGAATCCCCCCCTCATTTATTATTTAATAATTTACGCGAGTGACAACATGATAATGTTTTGTATTTACGTCGTTTTTATTAAGTTTTTTAATCGTAATGATGATAATTATTATTATTATTATTATTTATTAATTAAAATTTTTTCGCCAAAAGAAATTGTTAACAACAAGAAAAAGAGAGGGGGGAGAGGGAGAGGGAGGGAAAAGAAAATTTATTAATTCGAATGTTTTAATGTTTTACAACACAATTTTATGTGAACGAGACGTGAAACAAAAAAGTGGTGGAGAAGAAAAAAATAAAAAAATTTGGGGGGAGGGGATCGAAAGAAATTGAGGAGGTACGAAACGAATTTTATTTTAAATTATTTAAAATATACATAATAGAAAGTTTATTAAAAAATACTTAAATTTACGTCAGATTTCAATTTATTTATTTTGTTTGCGTGGGTGTAATAATCGAATTAAGACAACAATCGACGACTAAATTCGGACTAAAATGTTTTTCTTTTTCTAAATTTTTATGATCGGTCGTTAAAATGATGATAGAAAAAAAAATTAGGTTGAAATGTGCGCGCACAATAGAAAATAAAAAAAAAAAATTTTTTTTATTTATTTTATGTTTCGAAATATTTAAAAGCTTTCTCTCTCTCTCTCTTTCTCTCTCTCTCTTTTTCTCTCTCTTTTTCTCTCTCTCTTTCTCTCTCTCTTTTTCCCTCTCTCTCTCTTTTTCCCTCTCTCTCTCTTTTTCCCTCTCTCTCTCTCTCTCTCTTTAAAAGAAAATTCGTTCGTTTTCCTACTCAATCCAGATTTTAAATTCATTATTTTATTATTATTATTATTATTCATTTTGTTTTTATTTTTTACTTTTCGTACGTAAACATTTAAAAACACGAATAAATTTTGGGGGATTTGGGAGGGGAAGAGAGGAGGTAGGTGTAGGGAAAGGGGCGTTAAATTCGATCGATTTCATTTTCACGGTTAAAAAAAAAAGGGGGGGCAAGCGGGATGCGGGGGAAAGAAAAATGAAAATTAAATTAACTTTATAGACTCGTTACAAAATTAACTCAACAAAACTTTTCACGACGATGATGATGATGATGATGATGATAAAGGTAAAAATGGTCGTTTTTGGGGGGCCGAATCGTGGCAAATGAAAATTTAAAAAAATTTAATGGATTTAATAAAATAAATTGTATTAATTAATTAATTAATTATTGAAAAATTGATTTCGTTTCGATGAAACTTAATTGAAAATGGACATTGGATGAATATTATTACTTAATTAAGTATCTGGAAAATTTAATTTAATGGGATCCCCGAATGTTATCGACCCCCACGTGTTTTTTCGTGTGCCCTCTCTCTCTCTCTCTTTTCTCACCTGCTCTTTCATCCCGTTAGCGATAAGCACTCCCCCAATCCCTCCCTCTATCCCTCCCTTTTCCTTTCCTCTCTTTTATTACTATTCGAAAAATTAAATTTTTGTTTTTTGTTTTTGTTTTTGTTTGTTTTTTTTATTCATTTATGGAAATTGATTTGGATAAATTTAAAAAAAAAAAAAATTTTATTTAAATTTTATTTTCCTGACGCCATTTTTTTTTTTTCGGTTTTGCCGATTTAAATTTAAATGAAATTCGAGTTTTGTGGGAAAAAACGAAAGAACGAACGAATAGGAAAAATGGTTTCGAATTTTTAGGCATCTTTTAAAATTCGTGCGTGTATTTGCGTGAGTGCGTGCGTGTGCGTGTGCGTGTGTTTTACGTATTTAGTAGGAAAACAAGGAAAAAAGGGAGAAAAAAAAGTTTAAAATTTTTTTTATTTTGAAATGAGGTTAGTAACGTTGCACAGGCAAACATTTCCCCCCCCCACCGTAAAAATTGATTTAAGATGATGATGATGATGATGATGATGATGATATGAAGACAGAAAAGGTTGTTTGTTTCCGCTTCCGGTTTTTTTTTTTTTTTTTTGTTAAATATTATAAAGGACGTAATCGTTTTTTTTAAAAATAATTTCAACTCGGTTCGAAAACCGTTAGAAAAAAAATAAAATAATAATAATAATAATAATTTTTAAACGCTTATAATGTTGATGATGGTGATGATGATGATGATGATGATGAAAAGTTTGCCGGAAAAAAATCAAGAAAATATTTTTTATTTATTATTATTTGATTTTCGTTTTAAACTGAGTTTTTAAAAAAAATTTTCAATCATTGTTAATTACATATAAAAACAAAACAAAAACAAAACGCTATTATTATTATTATTATTATTATTATTATTATTATTATTATTATTATCGCTTTTAATTTTTTTTTTTTTACGACTGAAATTTTTCCATAATATGTGTAAATAAATAAAAATGTATATATAAATAGAAAATTTAAAAAATTAAGTACAATTTAAGTTTTGTAATTTATATTGCGTAAGTCATTTAGTTTTTTTACTTTATTTTGAGAGAGAGAGAGAGGGGGGGAGAGTGTGTTTATGGAATTTTATTCTTTTCGTGATGAGAAGGGGGAACGGGGCGAGGTGAGGTGGGGCGGGGAGCAGTAGTAAATGTTTTGCTTTTTTTTTTTTTTTTTTAAAATATTTATATGTTATAAGTTTGTGGAAAGGAAAGCAAAGGAAAAGGCTAAAAGTAATTAAAATTTTAAAGAATTTTAATTAATAAAATTAATTTGTAAAAATGCGTGCAAATGACATCTGACATAAGGAACTACTAATGTGTGCTGCTTGCTTGCTTGCTTGCTTGCCTTTTCGTAGTAGTTAATTAAATTTTTTTTTTTTTTATTAATAATAATTTCTTTCTCCGTTTCTTTCTGTATTCCCCCCCCCCCAAAAAAAAAAATAGAGAGAGAGGGGAGGAAAAAACGAAAATAAAATTGAATATAATAAGAATAAAATAATAAAATAACTAAATGAATAAACGGTTGGGGGAAAAAATGAGAGAGAGAGAGAGAGAGAGAGAGAGAGAGAGAGAGAGAGAGAGAGAGAGAAATAGAGGAAATATTTAAGCCCGTTCAGGAACTAGCACGGCCAATCAATATCGTTTCATTTTGTGTGAGGGTCTCTCGCAATTTTTCTTTCTTCTGCTTTTCTTCCACGATTTTCTCTCAATGAGCTTTTTTTCGTTTTTTTTTTTTTTTGGTTTCCCCTTTCTCTCTCTCTCTCTCTCTCTCTCTCTCTCTTTTCTCGCGATTTTCCTTCTCGTAACAGCTTTTGCAACGATGATATATTCTTTCAGCCAAATGATTTTCATTTCGAAAAAAAAAGAAGCAAATGAAAAACGGAAACTTTCACTCGTAATGTCATCATTTTTCTTTTAATTTTTTTTTTTTTTTTTTATTTCTATTTGTTTGTTCTTTCTTTCGTTTGTTTGTTTGTTTGCGTGTGCGTGCGTGAGTGCGTGTTTGTTTGTTTGTTTCGGCGTAAAACGTTCGTTTGTAAGTTAGAAAATTCAATCGATGACGTTTTTGTGTGGGTTACAAACGTATATTATTCATCATCATCATCATCATCATCATCATTATTTTAATGAGAAAAGAAAAGAAGAAAAAAAAATGTCTAATTTATATAATTGACGGATTTTCGATTTAGAAATTGAGTCGAATTTCACCTTCGAAAATTTCTAATTTAATTAGAATAGAAAATGAAAAAGATGAAAAACGCGATGAAATCGATAGGAAATGCGAAACTTTTACGTCGTTTGACAAACAAATCCATTCCGATCCTGAATTATTAAGGTTCTAAAAAAAAAAAGGGAAAAAGGAGACCAGAAACGGGATCAATGAGAAATCATTTTAAAAATGGGGGAGAATTTCGAATGGTGAAAAATTTATTTTATTCTTAAACATTTTCCCGAATTCGTAACAGGCGCAGTAAAATTTCTTTTAAACAACTTCTAAGCCATCCATTTTGATTCTTAAAACGTTTGGTTGGTTGACTTATCATCATCATCATCATCATCGTTACTTTTCTTTCTTTATTTAGTCAAAAAAAAAAAAAAAAAAAAGTTCGGACTGCTACGAGCAGATACGAAATTAAGAATTATCATACTCATCATCATTATTTTTTTACCTAATAAATATTTTATTATTATTATTATTATTATTTGAAAGTCCGAGATTATTTGAAAACGGTAAAGTATTTAATAATGTTGAATTTTGCCCACTAACAAACCGCCATAATTGGTAAAGAAAAACTTTTTAAAAAAATGTCTTCCGAGATGTATATTTGCTAAAAAAACCGTTAATTTCGACTCGTTTTTCTTTTTATTAAAAAAATTTATTAGTATGTATAATTTCGCGTGTTTTCCCATCCTTTTTCCCTCTCTCTCTCTCTCTCTCTTTCTCTCTTTTCCCCTTTTCCATGTTTTCCGTTTTGAAATCGGGAACGAATTTTTTAAAAAAAAAAATAAAATAAAATAAAAATTTATTTCATCACGGGGATATCATTTGTTAATTTGTTAAAACGTGACAGTGCGTGTGTGTGCGTGTGCGTGTGCGTGTGCGTTCATTTCCATGTATTAAACATAAACGATGATGAATCCGTTCGCGAAAAAAAAAAAAAAAAATCCACGTCAGGATTTAAAACTGGAAAATTTATATATAAATTTTCCTTTTTGGAAAAAGTTTTTTTTTTCTATTTCAACACTCCGTGACAAAGAAAGAAAGAAAGGAACGGAAAAGGAAAAAGAGAAAAGAAAAAAAATTAAAAAGTTAAAAGTTTCGTTTTGAATAAGCTGAGAAGGGGAAAAAAAAAAAAAGGAAAAAAGGAAAGGAAAAAAAGGTTTTATGAATGTGCACATTATGTTTGACTTGTGTCTCTACCATTTAAATTTTCACCTTTTCTTCTTTTTTCTTTTTTTTTTTTTTTTTAAAGAGGACCGCGGCGTTGCCATGGTTTTCGTGAAAATGGGGAAAATTCTAAAATCTTATTCGGTTCGTTTCGAACGAGTGTATATATATGTATATAAAGAGCGAACGCGTGCACGCATTTAAATATACGTTCGCGCGTGTATATACGAACGATGCGTACGCTAACAAAAATTTTCCCTTTTAATGATGAGTTTTCTTTTCTTTTTTTTTTATCATTTGATAAATAACGAATTTGCGAAGGGTTTTCCTCCCTCCCTCCCTCCCCCTTTCCCTTTCCTCCCCGCGTTTTTCCCTTCCCTCGATTTTCTATGAATTTCGCAAAAGGTTTTTTCCAAGAGGTTTTTCTTTTCGATTTTCATAAAATCTTTTAGTCGAGTGTGCGAGTGTGATTTTACCGCAGCAAAAAAGAAAAAATAATAATAATAATCCTTTCGCACGATGAAATTTTCTTTTGTTGCTTCGAAGCCTTATTATTATTATTATTCTCTGGGTTATTATACAACAGTTAAATTGACTTCAATATATATATATACAAATCCCGATTTCCCAAAGGGGATTAAATTTCTCCTTAACTCGGGGTTTATTAGTTTGAAAATTTTTAATAGGGGATCTCACATTTTTAAAATGTGAGATTTTCCGAACAAAAGCTCACGGGAACCGAGATCACAAAAAAATTGCGGGTGTCGGTTGTTGTTTGTTTTTTGTTATACCTAAGATTCCGAGAATTCATTTCCTATTCTTTTTTCTATCCCACTCACACGCGCACACTCACCATCCGTATTATTATTATTATTATTATTTGGCATACATTTAAAGTCGAGAGGGAGGGGGGGTGGGAAAAAAACAAACTCAAAAGCAATTTAATATTTTAAAAAGTTGTTGTTGTTGTTGTTTGCCGTTTGTTTGTTTGTTTTTTAATAAAAAAAAATTAAATTTAAAATAAAGTTTTTTTTTTTTTTTGAGGGAGAAGGGTTTTTCTTTTTTATATCTTATTTTATATAGGGGGGGGCGTATTTTCAATTTTCGGGGGGGGGGTTGGGAAGGAGAAGGAAAACATATCGTGAATGTGAATTTTTTTTCTTTCTTTTCTTTTCTTTTTATTTTTCGTTCGGTCAAATTGTGTTCAATGACCGTAACTGGACTAATTATGGTAAAACAAGTCGTAATATTTTATATATATACCACATGTATACGCACGATAAATATCATTATTATCATTATCATTATTATTATTATTATTATTATTATTATTATTATTATTATTGTTAAAAAAAAGAAAAGAAAACGTCGTAACGTTCGCGGGTGCGTATCGTAAATAAATAAATAAATAAATAAAAAACAAAGTAAATGTAAACTGTCATCAATCCGGTCAAAATGATTGTTTGTTGTTGTTGTTGTTGTTGATTCTTCGATGTTTGTTTGTTGTTTGTTGTTGGTTTGTATCGATTGCGGTTATGTTTCCATAAAAAGAAAAGGTGAGCGTCCTGATTATAAAAAAAAAAAAAAAAAAAAAATTTACCGTGTAAATGTTTTAAAGGAGGCGGTCAAAAAAAATATACGGAGGTGGTTAAAAAAAAAAAAAAGCTTACTTAGCTTATGTAAAAAAAAAAAAAAAATTTTTTTTTTTTTATTCTTCCAGGTTGTCTTTTTTTTTTTTTTTTGATGTTAAAAAAACGACGACAAAGGTTATTATTATTAATACAGGTTTCGAACATGGATAAACAGGAAAAAATATTTCCATACCTATTTAAATAATAATAATAATAATAAAAAGAGGAAGGTTTTTGTTTTTTTGTTTTTGTTTTTTTCACGGTTTTTATCAATTTTCTCGCGACGTTTCGTCGTTTTGTCGTTTATTAAAAGGTATTTACGGTATTGTATTTATTGTATTTAAGGTATTTTTTTAAGGTACGATTAAACAATTACGACGCGGTCAAATGTAATAATCAAAAAAAATTTACGGAAAAGAAAGAAATTCTATTGTGTTGAGAAAATTATCACGTATAATGAAAATTTATTTTTTACGATTTTTTGTTGTACGTATGTGACAAACGACAAACGATCAAACGATCAAACGAACAAACGATTGATTGTTTTTGTTATTTAATTGAAATGAAAATTCAGGATCGTTTTGTCTCATTTTTTTTTTTTTCATTTCAGGTGTGATACTTAATGATTTAATTAAATATTACGAACCTGCCATGTATGTTCCGGAGGACATAAGAAATTTTCACAGGCGTCGAAGAAGAGGAATCGATGGTGTCCCCTTTAACAAACCCTTGAGAATCAGTTTTAAAGCTCACGACAGGTAAGCCTGTGATTAAGTTTATAAAAATAATAATAATAACGACGACGATGACGGTGACGGTGACGATGACGATGACGATGACGATGACGATGACGACGATGATGACGTCAAAAACATTTTTTATTAATTTAAATGGCGTGAAAATTGAAAAAATATTCCGCGCTGTTTTTTTTTTTCGGGGGGGGGGGTGAGGGGAGGGTGGTTTTTGTTTACGTACGTTTCTTTTTAATTTAATTATAAAAAAAAAAAAAAATGACATTTGATGACGTCAAAAGTGATGATGACACGTAAAACCTCTTTTCCTTTTTCGTGTTTTTTTTTGCCCCTTCGCCCACAAATTTTTTTAATTATTCAACTTTTAATTACAACGTTTCGGTTTTTTTTTTTTTTGGGGGGGGAATGAAAAGGTACAGGTACGCGCACACGTATGTGGGAAAAAAAACGATGGATTTTATTTCGCATTACGATTAATGAATAAATAAACGAACGGGGATTAAATTGTAAAAAAAAAAAAAACAATTAGCAATTAATTTCGTTTACGATGGAACAAAAAAGTAAAAGTTAAATAATTATTATTATTATTATTATTTGAAAAAAGGAAAAAAAAGTCGTCAATAGAACTCTCATTCTCTCTCTTTCTCTCTCTCTCTTTATTAACGCGCATAATTTTACCTTTTTTTTTTTTTTTCCATGACGATCATTATTCGTCGTAACGAGGTGAAAGAAAAATGTCTGACAATTTGTTTAACTACAAAAAAAAAAATTTTTTTTTTTTTTTTCATTACGATAGGTAAAAGTAAAAATGAATTATATCAATTTTGACTTTTGCTATTATTATTATTATTATCATTATTATTAGTACTATTATTATTATTTTTAATTTTCAAAGCGTAAAAAAAAAAAAAAAAAAATTAATTACACACTCTCGTCTCGAGCAAGGGTTATTAAAATAAAATCATTCATTAATTTCGTTTTCGTTTGTTTTTGTCTCACGTCACGTGATTTTAAAAAAAATGATAATGATAACACGGTTTAAAAAAATAATAATAATAATAATAATAATAATTCATCATTTATGTACGGTTTTTCGATTTATTATAAGGAAATGCTAGTAATGATAATAATAATTATTATTATTTGAAGTTATCATCATCATTTTCCTCTCTCTCTCTCTCTCTCTCTCTCCCCTCCCCTCCCCCTCTCCTCTCCTCTCCTCGCTCGAATAAATCGCGAACGAAGTATAATTTAATGTTAATGATAATTAAAGTAACAAAATTATTAAATGGGTTGTTGAGAAAGTTTTTCATTTTTTTTTTTTTTTGCTGAATCGTCATATGATGGATTTCGATGAGAATAATTTTTTTTTTTCCTCCTCCTCCTTCTTCTTCTTTTCTTTTTCTACTTCCTCTCTTTCTCATTATACCTAAATTCTATCGTTGGAAGGAAGAAAAGAAAAAGACTAATTTTTTTTTTTCTCGCCATAATAATTGATGCGATTTTGGGGGGATGTGTTATTAAAAGTTTAAAAAAAAAAAAAGCAAATAATTAAACAAAAATGGCAACGTCGCAAAGTGTTTGAGAGAAAACGGAAAATGGCCGCGAGAGTTGTAATGGAAAATAATTTTTTTTTTTTTTTTTTTTACTTATAAGGACGCGGCCTCCAAGATATAAATAAAAGAAAAAAAAAATTTAATATAAGATTAAATCAGGATTTAGGTTCGTATATTAAACGTTATTGAAATCAGGTACGGAATAAAGTGTTTGCGTACTTCTTGCGAAGGTAATTAAATCAAGGAAATGAAAAAAACCTAGAATATAAATAGAGAGAGAGAGAGGGGGGGCGAGAGAGAGAGAGAGAGGGACGAAAATCGTAGGATGTTTATTTAAAGAGAAAAACACGTTAAATTTCGGCACAAAAAAAAGAAAATGGCCGACGTAATTAAATGAGATTTACTTTTTTCGTTTCAGAGAATTTAATTTAATTTTAAGAACAGACGACAGAATATTTGCCGATGATGTCGTTTTCGATGCGACGTCACGTTCGGTCATGTACGACACTCAAAGGGTATACACTGGAGTGCTGGAAGGTAAAAAAAGAAGTCACAAACGCAAAAAATGATTCTCTTCCAAAACCTGAGTTTTCACGTATTTTTTTTTCTTTGGTCGCAGGTGAAGAAGGTTCTTTGGTTCAGGGTATAGTGACCAAAGATGGACTTTTCGACGGAACTATATTTTCAAAAAATGAAATTTTTTACATAGAACCCGTTTCGAGGTATACGCCGTCCAATAACGAACAACACCAAAATTTCACGTCTTTGCCCCATCAAATCCACACGATCATTTACAAGACGACCGATGTGAAAATCCCTCCATCTTTAAACAAAACATGTGCCTCACAAAATTTATACTTATCTAGAATAAAGCAAAATACTAACGACGAATCCATTGGTTATTCTGGAAAGGGGAAAAGGTTTCTCAGGCACGAAAAAAATGGTGGTGATCGTTACCGTAGTAGTAATGTTAATAATAATGATTATTACGAATACGATAACGATGGTGATGACGATGACGACGATTATAATATTAGTAATAATTATAATAATAATAATAATAATAATAAAAAACGTTTTTTAGAAAAAATTTTAGATAGAAGTGAAAATAATAAAAATTCTACCGTTACGCGTCATAAAGAAAAAAAAAAAAGTACAAAAAAAAATGGCGTTTCTTCTAGTCTTCCCGTTGTTGTTAGTAGTCACGATGGTTTAAGCAAATCAAATATATTAAAAACTTATTTTAATTCGGACGAATACGATCGGACTCGTAGGAAAAAAAAAGTGAACGATAACGGTTTCGTCGATGTTTTTAAATACCGACCGAAAGTTCAGTTAAACGATTTTAAAATAATTACAAATAATAATAATAATAATAACAACAATATGGTGAACCGGCCTAAAATAATAACGAAATCCCAAGGGAAGAATAATGAGTCAGAAAACGAATCGTTGAAACACGTGATTAAAAGAGCAACGATTGATCCGAAGAAAACTACCTGCATGCTGTACCTGCAAGCTGATCATTTATTCTATCAAAAATACGGTACGGAAGAAGCTTGCATAGAAGTCATGACGAGACACGTTCAAAGAGTCAATTCGATATATAAAACGACGGGTGATTATTTTTTTTCGTTCTGCACTCTTATTGGTCCTTCCTGGAGAAGGAAAGTAATGATAATAATAATAAAGGCAATGGTTGGATTTGATTTTTTTTTTTTTCCAGATTTTAATCAGGATGGTAAAAGCGACAACATAAGTTTCATGATAAAAAGGATTAAGGTTCACACCGTCGAATCGAGTAAAGATCCGAGTTATCGTTTTCCCGGAAATTACGGAGTGGAAAAATTTCTCGAATTGTTTTCCGAAGAAGATTACGATGCTTTTTGTCTCGCTTACATGTTTACGTATCGAGATTTCGAAATGGGTACTTTGGGTTTGGCTTGGACGGGTGATTTGAAAAATGCCGGAGGAGTCTGTGAAAAAAATGGAGTAAGTCTTCATATTATTATTATTATTATTATTATTATTATTTGAAAATCGAAGTGATTGTAACAATTAATTGATTCTTATTTAATTTTAGCATTATCGTGGAAGTTTGAAAAGTCTCAACACGGGTATCGTCACGTTATTAAATTATGGAAAACACGTACCTCCAGCAGTGAGTCACGTGACTTTGGCCCACGAAATCGGTCATAATTTTGGTTCTCCGGTGAGAATATTTATTTTTTATTAAAAAAAATTAATTTTTTTTTCATCACTCATAATAATAAAATTTAATTTTAATTTATTACAGCACGATCCGGAATCTTGCACTCCTGGAGGAGAGGATGGAAATTACATAATGTTTGCAAGAGCAACTTCCGGAGACAAGAAAAATAATAATAAATTTTCGCCTTGCAGTTTGAACAGCATCAATCCTGTACTTAATACCAAAGCCAGAAGTCAAATGGGATGTTTCACGGGTAAGTCGTTTTTTTTTTTTTTTTTTTGAAAATTTTCCTTAAAACCTTTTTTATTTTTCGATTGCGTGCATAAAAAAAAAAAAAAAAAAATTACAGAGCCGCAAGTTGCCATTTGTGGAAATGGCGTCGTGGAAGCTGGAGAAGATTGCGATTGCGGGTGGGAAGAAGATTGTAGAGATTCTTGCTGTTATCCCCAACGACGATATCCACCTCCGGGAGAGCCTCCCTGCAAGCTCACTCCCAACAGTATATGCAGTCCCTCGCAGGTTTGTTACGCACCTGCGATTACTTACCTTTTTTACAAGTTTTTATTCTCACGTAAACCTTTCTTTTTTATAATAAAGGGACCCTGTTGCACTTCCGAATGTCAACTTAAATTCGGAGATAAATGCAGAGACGACAACGGATGTCGTGATTCGAGTTATTGCGATGGTCGATCCGCGTCTTGTCCTCCATCAGTCAATAAACCCAACAAAACGATTTGCAACGACGAATTCGTTTGTTTCATGGGAGTGAGTAATAAATGCAATGATTTGTCGTATTGTCCGACATTCTCCATGACGAATTTAATATTTTCCCCTTGAAATTTTTTTTCAGGAATGTACCGGATCCATATGTCTTGCCTACGGTTTGGAATCGTGTCAGTGCATGCCAGGGCCTAAAGATTCGTCGACGAAGGCTTGCGAATTATGTTGTAAAAAACCTGGAGATGATCAGCCTTGCATGTATGTTGAATTAAAAAAATGGCGACTCGCTCGTTAAAAAATTTCATTTTTTTTTTTTATTAATTTTTAAACGAAATTATTTTCAGTTCTTCGTTCGATTGGAACGATGCGCCCTACGACGTACCCGATATGTTTTCCAAACCCGGTACACCGTGCAACGATTACAATGGTTATTGTGATGTCTTCCAAAAATGTCGCGAAGTCGATCCGAGCGGTCCACTCGCGACTCTAAGAAAATTATTATTATCAGAAGAAAGTTTAGCGATATTTAAAAGATGGGTAACCGAACACTGGTACACGGTTTTGGCAATCGTCGTGTCGATACCATTTTTATTGGTGAGTTTGATTGATTGATTGATTGATTGATGAAAATGTGACAATCAAGCACAAATTTTAATTAATAAAAAAATTTTTTGTAGGCCCTGAGCACAAAACTCTTGGGAAAACATCAAGACGTCAAATTAAAATCCGTTACCATAATTCATAGTGCGACAACCGAAACCGTTAGACTTCCACCGGAAGGAGATGCCGGCCTCACGGTTCATCCACAGGCTGTGAGAACTAAATTACCTCTTCATCGCAAAGTGCGAGAGAAAAAATTACATACCAAAGTAGTGTCGAAAAGAAAGAGTAAGAAAACCGAACCGGAAGAAGACAATAAGAAAACGGATTTATTAAGTAAAAATATTAGAGAATCTCAAGAGGGTAAAAAATTGGAACTCTTAAATAAAAGTATTAAAGAATTGGAAAAGAGTGTGAGTAAGAAACCTTCCAGCAATGTTAAAAAGTTGGAACAACAAAAAAGAATAGAAGTGCAAAAAACTAGTCATGCACTCATCGCGTCGTCGAAGGCTGTTTCAAAATCAAGAGAGCAAAAGGGGGGGGGGAAATCACCGGAAGACACCGGACGACATCACAAAACCTCGAGAGATAAACATCACATTGCAGATCGTCAAAAGGTCAGTAAAAAGCATCAAAAACCGGTCGTAGAAGAAACTTGCAAGGAAGTAGTAGTAAAAACAGATGGAAATTCAAAATTGTTGCAATCCGTCCCGGAACAGAATAAAAAGGACGCGGATTTAAAAACTAGTTCCGGTAACAACAATTCCTCGTCGCACCCGGTTACACCCGAAGAGGAAGAAGAACCGATTTACGAAAACATTGACGGAGTGAGTGCGAAGGATGTTTGCATCGTTAACGAAGAGGTCGAACAAAAAACGAAGGGCAGTCGAAATAAACGGTCCAGCAGAATCCTAACGGAAATTAATGAACCGAAATCAAAGGACGATTCAGATGAGAAAAAGAAAAAAAGTCCAACGAAAGTTGTGACGAAGAAAAGTTCACCTTCGAAAACGTCACCGAAAAAGAAAAAGATGAAAACGGAAATAATTGAGTATAATAACGACGAGAGTCGGATAAACGCCTCGACGAAAACCTCAGGGATCCCCGCGGAAGATCCTCTGGGAAAAGTACAAAACTGGTTACTTCATTCTATTTCGACGGGGAAAACGAGTGAAAATTTCGGTATAATGACTTTGACTCTTCCGAAATCGAAATCGAGTCCTGTGGGATTGTCGAACAAGTCAAAAACGGCGGATCATCATTTGAAAATAATAAATCATCCGAAAATAGTGCATAAAAACGACAAAGTCGTACAGATACCAAAACTAACGCAAAAAAGATCGCGGAGCACGGGAAATTTAAGAAAACCGGATAAGAAAGATGAGAAAATAAAATTGCAAGTGGTTTATAAGCCTCCGTTTAAGTTTAGCGTGAAACTACGTAAGAACAGAGTTTTAAGCGCGATCGGAACGAAAATCCTCGATGAAAAAACGACGAATCAAACGACGACGACGATGACGAGAAAACAATCGAACAACAACAACAACAACAATCACGTCGGAAACGGAAATGAAAAAATTCAAAGAGCGGCCGTTCTCGTGAGAACATCCAGAAGACATTCGAAACAAAAATCGGAAAATAAAAAAGGAAAACATTCGTCGCCTCAAACGACGACGTCGTCATCCTCTTCGCCGAACAAGGACAACAACAACGCGACGGAAAATCCGTTCACTTTTCCATCTGGTGTCGCACCCATGACCGCACCCTCCATAAATTCTAAACAGCTTCCCATTTATCTGACAGATCAAGCCGACATTGATTCGAACATGCACACGGTTCCCTCGGATTTGGACGTTTTGCTTTCCGAAAGTAAATTTTTATTTTCCGACCAGTAAGGAAAAACTCGACGTTTCCTCGCGACGTTCTTCAAATCCATTATTATTATTATCATTATTCAATGGGAATTTTTTTAAATTTTCGACTTTAAATCACGTGACGTGCCAAAAAATAAAAAAAATGTTTTAAATCCAACCAGTCAAAGTTTATACGACAAACGATGAACAAACGAGGATGCAAACGTATTCGTTCGACTCCTCCTTTCCCCTCCCTCCTCTCTTTTTTTCCTCCCACCTCTCTTCCCCTACCTCCTCCCCTCCCCTTCTCCCGTACCTTCCCCTCCCCGACCGTTAAAAATTTATTTTTTTACTTAAAAAAAAAAAAAAAAACCGTTACGAATGAGAGTAAACGTTACGTATGACGTAATAATAACACGTGATAACCGTTATCACGATAACGCGTGCATTGCACGTATATATATATATTTATATTAATTAAAAGAGTAATTAAATAATAATTTTTTTTTTTTATTAAAAGAAATTAGTGCCACACGAACATGTTATAAATAAAAAAAAAATAATTAATGATAATAATAATAATAATGTAAATTATCATCATCAATATTATTATTATTATCGATAATAAGTTAATTAATTAATTATTAAGGCTGAATGATGAATTATTTAACTGCCTCACAATCGGTTAAAAAAAAAAAAAAATTAAAAAATTTTCATATCAATTATAATAATAATAATAATAATAATAATAATAATAATAATGAGTGAATTAATTTTTTTTACATGTAGGTATGTATCGAAACGAACAAATAAATAAAAAATAATAATGATAATATTTGAGATTTAATATTACAAAAAAAAATTCCATTTTTTATAATTAACATCTATGATTATAATATCCTTGTGAAAATAATAATAATAATAATAATAAAATATCCGCCATATTTAAAAAAAATAATTATTATTATTATTATTATTTACGTCGATAAATGTATATTAAATGATAAAAAATGCATTTTGTTATCGCTGGAAGAATAAATTGTCCAAAATTTTCTTATGCCATAATGATTGCTCAAAGGTTAAAAGAAAATTTACCGGATTTTTCATATTTGAAAATTTGTAAAAATGTCAAAGAATGGGACGTGAGTAAATCCTTTAAAATAATGATAATGATAATAATGATGATGATGATGATGATGATGATAATGTTTTTATTTTTTTTTTTAGAAATATTTATTGTGCATGAGAAAAGAATATAATTGGTGTCACATGGATTCACCCCTCATATGGAGAGAAATCGGTTTGAAAAAAGGAAAAAGAGAATATATTGGTTCGTGGTAATTAGGATTGAATAAAAGAAAATTTTCGTGGTCACGTGATGATTAATTTTTTCCGTTACAGGTAACATAAATCGATTTTTGGATATTTGTTACGATTATTACGGTATATCGAAAGAAATAATCGGTGGACAGGGATTTAAAGAATCCGAAATGAAATGGTTTAGAAATCGTACGGAAGAAGAATATTATAAAGATATCAAATTAGAAGCTAAAAAAAAACGGGAATATAAATCCAGGCAAATATGCATAACTGGAGCGTCGTCTTTTGTCGCAGAAGTATTAATTATGGAAATACTACAACTTCGCCTTCAAAGTAGGAAAGATGGATTGGTGTGATTCGATTATCCTTTTTTTTTTTAAAGAGAATTTTCCTTTCCCCTTCCCCTTCCTTCCCTTAAGAGAGTCCTTTTATTGTCATTTGGCAAACTTTTGTTTTTTTTTTTTTTTTTTTTTTTTTCTTTACAGGAAATCCGTTTGTTTGACGATCCTAAAAAAATGGAAAAATTATCTCATTCAGCAAGCGATGCAAATTTTTGTCCTGGTTTGTCTGGTTTTGGTAATTGCAGAATTGCACACACTTTAAAAGATGCACTCACGAATATCGATCTCGTTATTGTTTTGGATGCTTTTTTCAGGTAAGTTTACATAATAATTATTTACTTATTTGTACCACCACCACCACGACCATCATCCCCTACTTCATCTTTGAATGTAGAAAACCCGAAGAATCTCTTGCAAGATGGCTTAAAAGAAATCGTAACGCTATGTGTGCTCTTGGTAAAGCTTTAAATAGTTACGCACCACCTCATTGTCGCGTCATTATCGGAAGTCCGAGCAATCAACCGATTTGTTACAATGCAACGGTTTTAGCCAGTTTTGCGACAAAACTTCACGTTCGAAACATTGTCGCAGTTACGCAAGATTTAGGAAGGGAAACTTTAAGATTAGTATCGTCCGTGAGTTTTCCCTTTTTTTTCCCCACTCCGTTTCCTTCCTTTTCATTTTCATGACGTCATTGATTGGATGGGTTGCAGAAAATAAAAGTACCCACAGCGGAAATGTATTGTCCACCCGTTTGGGGTTTTATCGGATTAAATAAATTTGTCGACATTCGTAAAACGTTACAAAATAATGTTTATAAAGTACCCGGACTCCGTAAAAATTCAACATTGCCACAAGGTTCGGAAGAATTTGAATTAAGAACGATCGATTGTTTGATGACGGATTCTGATACTTGCGACATACTCGTTAAAGTATCCGAACATAAGGTACTCGATATAAACGAAGGAAACATAAATTTTTCTTAATTTTTTTTTTTTCTTAACAATTATTATTATTATTATTTGCTCCTGGTACCTTTATTTTACAGTCGGAATCTTATCCTCAATTGGGAAGATGGCCTTGCATGGCAAAAGCAACGGCCATTATCGATTTATTAAAACTTTGGGGTCTAGAACAAAAAGATGGAAATGATGAAATTATTTGTTTGGGAGTTTATTCGGATGGTAAATTTACAAAAAAAAAAAAAAAAAAAAAAAATCAAATGGCTCCCCCGGTATTATTATTATTATTATTATTTTTATGTTTTACTTCAAAGGTACATTTAGCATACCTCACGGCGTTTATTGGTCACAACCCGTAATATTAAGAAATGGTTTTTGGATGCCATTTCCGGATTATCCGGTACCTCGAGACTACGATTTCAACGGATATTATTTATTTTTAGCAAGTTTGGCTGCTTTATACAGAACGAAAATAAAACCCAGACGATATAGTTTTCCAGATAAGATAAACAAGAAAACATTAAAAAAATTTAATTTCGATAAAATAATTAAAGAAATGGAAATGCCGGTCATACGAACGGATGCGGAATGTGTGGAATATTTAAAAATTTTAGCCAAAAACGAATTGGGAATCGATTTTTCCGAAGACGATGAAAATTTAGAAGAAGAACCGGAAGAAATCAAATTACCCGAACCCGTTAAAAGAGAAGAATTATATTGCGAATGTTGGAGAAACGAATTGAAAGAACTACAAAAAGTTATTTTTTATAGGCCTTCGTCGACGGAAATAGAAATTGATTTGAGCGATAACGTTTCCGGTTCCGAATGGTCGATCGTTAATCCAAATTCATCTTATCATTCGAGTAATGTGTAATTTTTATGCGTCATCGACTTTCCCGAAACGAAAAAAAAAAAAAAAATAAAAAAAAATAAACGATGTAAATTATTTTTTAATTAGTTACAAACAAATTCGTGAATGAAAAAAAAAAAAATGAAAAGAAAATGAAAGAAAAGAAAAACGTTGAAGAAAAACCGGAAGTCGTGGATAAAAAATCGGAAACACTTCAAAAAAAATCTTCCCCGCAAACGGTATCGACGGTTTGTTCCTGCGGCGAATTGTCAACCGGTTTTATATGCGAATGTTTAGGTTTTTATTTTATTCTTTTAAAACAAAAAAATATTATTATTATTATTATTATTATTATTATTACTAAACGTTGTCATTATTTTTAAGGTACGAAGAAATCCGTGGAAGTAAGTAGATGTAAATTGATAATAATAATTTTAACTTGATCCCACACGAACTTAAAGAAAAAAAAAAAATTAAAATTGACATAAAATTAGGGTGAAAATATATCGACGGAACATTTTTACAAAGAACAAAATGCAACCATTTTCGAAGATGACCTCAAAGATGTCATCTATGCAGACACGTATGCAGAAGAAAGACGGGTGACGTTTCATCCGGACGATATGACAGAAGATAAAGTGAGTCAATTACCGAGAAAATTCTATGGTAAAAAAGATGCCATACGAGATCCCAAAGCGGTTTCCAGAATGAAAAAAATAATATTTAATTACGATGGTGGAGAAGGCGGAGAAGGCGGAGAAAGTGTCGTGGAAAAAGAAATTAGTGAAACGAGCGAGGAAAGTGAAAAAAATTCGGATGATAAAAGTGTGGACGATCCTAAATTTCACATAAAAATCGATGGCGCGTCCTACGATATCATCGGTGATAAAACCGGTAAAAATTTAACCGTTTTAATAAATAGTGATAATGATGATGATGATGATGATGATGATAACATCATCCTAATATTTCAGGTTTTGAAAATTTAGAAATGCACAGAGGTGATAAAAGTAAAACATCGGCAAAAAGTTTTAGAGATATGTACACGGATGAAATACCTCCTTCTCTTCAAGTCATACCTCCTGATTTTATTAAATCCGATTCATTTACCGAATCTGATACTCCTGTACCTGAAGAAACCGAGGGAATGGAATTAAAAATAAAAAGTTTTAAAAGTGTACCGGAAAGCGAAGAAGGAGAATGGCTGGGAGAAATATCGATATCGACACCGACACCGATTTCAATAGAAGATGATGTCGATGCTGTTTTCAAAAAAGATTTCTCTTTATATAGCGAAGAGGACAGATTTAATGAATACAGAGGAGAATATGATTTTTTTATTGATGGAGACAGAGAAAAAGGAGGATCAGAAGAGGGAGAGGAAGAAGAAGATGACAAATTTTTAAAAAGAGGAAAGGTACCCAAATGGAAAAGAGAAGGAATACCTTTGTGTTGTTTGTGTCGGTGCGTTTTACCCGAAGGATTGCCTTGTTGTCCTTGCGGTGGAACAACAGGTTATAAAAAATTTACTCATTTTATTTATTACTCTATGACATTTTTAAAAATTAAATATAAATTCGATTTTCCATTTTTTTTTGGTTTCAGTCGTTGAAGTTTTCAAAAAGGAATCCATTGCGGTAAGTTAAGATGATAGCAAAAAAAAAAAAAATTAATTTTTTAATAAAAAGAAAAAGAAAAAAAAATGTCGGCTTTTGTCAGGTTTACGTACACAGCGAAGACGATATGGATTACAGAATCGAATATTTGGAAAAATACATTCCGCCAGAATCGATTGTTTCGTCTGAAATAGTACAGGAAATAATTGAAGAACCGAAAGAAGTAAAAGCACTTCCGCCGGAATCGTTTTTCCCATTTTCACCCAAGATACCAAACGTATTTAAAGAAAAAAAAAGACCCGAAGAATTAACAAAAAGTTATTTGAAAACATTGAGAAATGATCCGGAACCGGAAATGCCGAAAAAATGCGCCGAAGTAAAATTTACTTATTCTTTTTACACGATTAATAATAGGTGGGGAGGGGGGGCGGTGGGAAAAATGATTTTTACTTATCGTTTGTAATTTTTTTTTCCGTTGTTGTTGTTTCTCCAGCTTTTAAAAGAAGCAAGAAAACAAATGGAACAAGGATTATACAAAGTGAAAAATAATTATAAAGAACTCGACGATGATTTGAAAAAATTATTTATGGAAGCGTGCACGACCGAAGAATCCCCCTGTAAAGCCGATTATTCAAAAGTTAATTTATTTCTTCCAGATGGCATTGAAGACTGGAGATTAACGGTTTTTTTTTCCTCCTCCTTCTTGTTCTTCTTTTTAAATTTTATTTTATTTTTTTTCCCTAACATTTTAATTTTTTTTTTTTTTTTCTTTTTCCTAAACAAGGTTCAAACGAAATATCGTGAATGGTTTTACCAAGGACCAAATCTTAAAGATGATTCTTATTATGATATAGCAGTTGAAGAAATATCAGAAGATGAATTTGAAATCGATAAAGAACTTGAAATTTATTTCGAAATGTGATTTCCCTGACACGCCCCGCCCCCTCCCACTCATCATCTACTTCCGTTTCTGCTTAAAACATGGCTGCTGTTAATTATTTGTTTCATTTCAATAGATATATTTCATTTTAAACAAAAAATTTTTTTCCTTTTCCCTCCCCTCCCACAACTTTCTCCCTCCCTCAACACAACATTTTGATGTTTTTTTTTTTAATTTAATATTTTTTTTAGTAATTAATTAAATTAATAAAAATAGAAAAGGAAAGTAAAAAAAGGAAAAAAAAAAACGTTTGATTGTATATTTTGACTAGAAAATTTAGAAAAAAAAATGGTTGTGTAAAATAAAATTTTTGATTGTATTTTGAATTTTAACTTGTGGATATTATCATCATCATTATTGATGGAGCTTTTTACAGGTAAGGCTTCGACTTTGAAATTTCATGGTGAGCAGACGACGACGACGACGACGACGACAATTTAATATATCGTGTTTTCTCTCTCTCTCTCTCTCACACACACACACACACACACATTTAAAAATACTATAAAATAAAAGGAGGAAAACAGGTTTTAATTAGTTAGTATTAAAAGTGACGACACTGTCGAAAGACGACAAAAATTATTCGCGACAATGTTATTTTATTTAACGTATTTATTAATTATTCAATCGTGTTTTATCGAAGGTACGTATATACGTCGTTATTATCATAATAATAATGATAATTATTTGTTTAAAAAAAAAAGATTGATTTCAGGTCAAAAAAATAATAATAAAAATAATGGAAATGGTAATGGTAATGGTAATAATAAAAATAAAAAAAATAAATGGTACGGACCTTCGTATCAGCCAAGTTGGTGGAATCCAGAAGACGTTATCGATAATAAAATAGGAGAATTTTCTTACGTAGGTTCGAATTGTAAGTATTTATTATTATTATTATTATTTGGTGATGGGAAAAATTAAAGTCCTCTCGCTAAAGCCACGAGTGCTCCTATTAATGCGCATAAAACCGCCATGTGTATAGACCAATCCGCAATATCAATGGCTACCTTTTGTGCATTCGGACCGTCTTCGGATCTGAATACCTTTAAAAATAAAATTTTGCCCGGGGGGAGAGGGGGAGGTGAATTATTATTATTATTTCTATAGTGAAATTATAATGCGTCGTACCTGAAAAACTCCATACGCGGCACCTAAAAGCATACCAACAAGCATGCCATCAACCATACCGGATTTCATAGTCAAAATACAAGGACCTTTGCAAACCATTTTTTTTTTTTTTTCCCCTTTTTTTTCCTTTTTTTCCTTTTTTTTTTTCTCTCTTCTAAAAAAATTTATTTATTTTTTTAATTATTTTTTATTAAAATGAAATTGTAAAAAAAAAAAAAAAAAAAAAAAAAAAAAATGAAAACAAAATAATTGTAAAAAAAAAAAAAAAAAAAAAAAAATTGTGTTTATGTTTTTCGTATGTTTTTTTTTTGTCTTCTGTTTGTTTTTGTTTTTTCTTTTTTTATTTAAAAAAATTTTTTTTTCGAACGTTAAAAATTCGTTAAAGAAAAACACAACGATAAATAATTTCTCACTATAATAATTATTATTATTAATATATATTTTATCGAAACGGAAAAGGTTAATGACCCCGAAAAGGTTTTTTTGACTTTTGACGAGTAAAAACTTGTTAAAATATAATTCGAAATAACAACAATTTTTATTTTTATTTTTATAATTTATTATTATTATTATTATTAATATCATAAGGTTGAAACGATAATAATAATAATAATATTAGAATGATGGTGAATAACGGAAAAATTTAAATTTTCCGGTATCGATATAATAATAAATGTTTACATTTGAAAAATTTTTTGTTTTTATTTTCGCGGTTAAAAATCACGTGGTTCGAACAGAGGAAACCAGGGATTTTTATTTTATTATTATTATTATTTTTTGGGGGAAATTTGGCAGCAATTAAAATGTTTTATTCGGTTTTAAAAATGGCTGCAAAATTATAAGTATGACAGATTTATATTAAAACAAAAAAAAATAACAATAAATGTAATAATTTATAATAATAATAATTAATAATTAATGATAGAAGAATATAAAAGGAAAGGAATTATGGGGTATAATAGATAAATTTATTCTCTAAAAAAAATTTGACCTTATAAAAAAAAAAAAAAAAAGCAATGAATATATGCAACCAAGGTGCATCGTTCAAAGATGGAGCCGTGGAAGGTTGCCTCATTGGTTTGAGCATCGGAGTCGTTTTAGGGTCAATAAGAGCCGTGAGTTTGGATGGAGTCCCACATTCTGTCGATGAAACACCGTGTAAAACATTAATAACACACGTTATGGGCGGTATAATATCCGGAGCATTAATCGGTGTTGTTTATGTTTTTTTCAAAGAATGTTTGTTTAGATGACGAAATTATCACTTAATTAAAAACACAATTGTGTGCGTTCGTCCGTGCGTCCGTGCGAGTGGGAGTACGTGCGTTCGATTCCGCTACTTCTCAAATTTTTTTTTTTTTTTTTTTTTTTTATTAAATTTTTTTTTTATTAAATTTTTGACTCCGTGTCGAAGAAAATTTACTTATTATTATTAATTAAATAAAAAATAAAATAAAAAATAATAAAAAAAAAAAAAAAATAAATGAATACGTGTGAACGTTTTGTAAAATTTTACAATAAAAATTTATTTATTTATTTATTTATTAAAAATACGTTTTCGTGTTGTTTATCTGTCATTTATTATTATTTTACATATTAATAATAATAATATTTAAAAACTCGACAAACCGGAATTTTTAAATATTATAAATGCTAATCAGTTCGTAAATAAATAAAAATTTTAAATAATAATAAAAATAAAAATGGCGTCACGTTTAACCGATACGTATTTCGGTTATTTGTTGTTTATTGAATATATAAAAAATGAACGTGATTATATATATATATATATATATTTTTATTGTATGTACAATTTGAAAAATGTCAAAACGGTTCTCAATAGGCAACCCATCATTCCTCCTTGTAGTGCTCCCCTAAATATACGTTCCGGAAAACGGGGACCGCGTCTTCTCCCGAATAAAAAATGTATTGAAAAATTAATTAACGTGATTAAAGTTCCGATAATGGCTCCCGTTAGAAGACCATCGATAACTTCGATTTTTAATTCCGTTGTGTAATTTTTTAACATTTTTGATTTTGAATTTCCCTCCCCTCCCCTCACAAAAGAAAATCAATTAAAATTAATCGAGATAATGATGATGATTTAAAAAAAAAGACATGTCGAAACACAAATTTTTATTATTATTATTATTATCATCATCACAGCCTTTTTATAATTAACATTTTCTAGCGATAAATAAACTCGTATTAAATTTATTATATATATATATATATATATATATATATATATATATATATATATATATAAATAATAATAATGATAATGGGGTAAAGGGGGGTGTAAAAATTTTATATTATATTATTGATCGAACATTATTATTATTATACATTCGTAGAGTTTTCCCTCCTTGTTTTTGACTTAAAAGACAAGATGGAGTTTCGACAATGTTCGCCCACAAGAGTATGTTTCCAATGATACCCATAACGGCACCTCCGATCAATGCGCAACTGAATATTCTTCCGCCGGCATTTTCACCATCACCGGAAGTCGTCATAAAACCATAAATTAAACCGCCGAAGATTCCAATGGTAACCCAAGAAGCATTTCTTGAACTCACTTCAAGAACGACAGTTGCTCCCAACTGTACTGACATAAGACAATATATATATATATTTTGATTATTTTTTTTTTTTTGGGGGGGGGGGAGGGGGCGTAGGGGACGTCACGAACGAAACAGATGGGAAAAAGAAAAAAATTTAAAATCTTCGTTTTTTATAATTCATCCAAGTCACCGTAGCATTGTAAACAAATGCAAGAACAAAACCGTACAAGAACAAACGTTTTTGTTGAGGACTCAACGTCTTCCACATTTTAGCGCGTGTATGCGTGTGCGTGTGCGTGTGCGTGCGTGTGCGTACGGTATAATTTTCCCGAAAAAAAAGTAAAATTTAATTTAACCCGGAATTGAAATCTTGCGAAAAAAAATTACTAAAAAAAAATTGAATTTTCTATTGTTTACACCATTTTTATTATTTGTAATTAATGATAAGTGTAGCCAACCGTATCATCGACGAGTTTTTTCAAAAACCTTCTGCTTTTATTATTATTATTATTATTATTTATCGCGGCGAAACGAAATTTTTCTTTGATTTTGGCACGATCAAAATGTTTTTGTCTTCAAACGAGGAGACGAACCGAACGTAATAAATTTTTTTTTGGAAGAGTGAACGAACCGTTCGTCATTTCCCCCTCCCCTCTCTTGAAATTTTTAAAAATGAGCGATAGGGGATGTTTTAGTTACATAGTAGGTGGTACGATAAAAGGTATAATAATAGGAGGAATATTGGGAGCTCTCGGAGGTCTGGCAACGAGACAAAGTTCGAGAGGTGTTATTATAACGGCCATGCAAGGAGCACAATTTTTAGGAATCGTTAAATTAATTATCGGAGCATTGTTATGTTGAATCCTTCTCCTCCCCCCTCCCACTCCCCCCATTCACCTCCCAAAACAAAATGCGCAAAAATAAAAATCGTGGCGGGGGAGGGAAAAGAAGTAATATTTTGTTGTAATTGTTATTGTTGTTGTTGTTGTTTAAGCTCCATCGAATTGGGCAAGAAATTTTCCAGAATGTTCTGGTAATATGCAATCACCGATAGATATATCGATAAAAAATTTAGAAAAAAGAAAAACACGATTACCACTCACGTGGGATAATTATTCTAACGTACCTAAAACTATGATAATTGAAAATTCAAAACATTCCGTACACGGTAACGGTTTATGGGGAAGAGTAACGGATACGCCATCAATAACAAACGGACCGTTGGAAAATCGTTATTTTTTTTCACAATTTCATTTTCATTGGGGAAAAGATTCTTCAAGTGGTTCCGAACATACAATCGATGGTAAAAGGTATCCTCTTGAACTTCATATTGTCCACGATAGAGAAACCGAACCTGATGATGATTTAGAATTGGATGATTCTCCAACGGATTTAGTCGTCGTATCATTCATGTTCGAGGTAAGTCCAACGCTAAACAAAATGTCTTCCTTTTCCGGTTTATAAATTTTACTCTTTCTGTCTAGGTATCCGATAAAGACAATCACAATTTGAGAAATTTTCTACAAAGTGTTAAAGAAGTCGAAGGAAGCGAAAAGAAAAAAGGTTTTGTTAAACCTTTTGCACTTGATGACCTCATCGAAACCTTTTCTTCCGATTATGTTACTTATAAGGGTTCCCTAACGACTCCTCCATGTTCTGAAGGTGTCGTCTGGATCATAAGTTCCAAACCATTACCCATTTCCGAACGTCAAGTGAGTATTTTTTTTAATAACCGACGGGAAGAAAAAATTTAAAAAATTTTAAATTTTAAACGACGACTACGACATTTTTTTTTCAGTTGGCAATATTGAGAAGATCGGTTAGAAGCGATAATGGAAATTTAATACAAAATTTTAGACCGTTACAAAATCGAAACGGAAGAGATATGTATTACGTATATAATTAATAATAATAATAATCATGACATGATCGATTTTATTTTATTTTTTCTCTTTTATTTTGTTTTTTTCTTTAAAAAATTATTTTATTAAAATATTATTTGAGCAAGTTTTAAAAACAAAAAAATAAAAAAAATAAAATTTTTTTTTAACCTTTCGTTTACTCTTCGTGCAAAAAAACGTTTTTTAAACGTAATAATTACATGTAAACAAAACCGATAATTTTATTTTAACTTACATAGATAGTTAAATAATATTAATAACTATAATAATAATAATAATAATAATTTTCTAAGAAATTTTCCACACCGGCTGGAAACATCGTTTAATAATCCAAGGCCAAGGATCATCATCATCATCATCATCATCATTAATAACCGTGATATAGTGTTTAGCAGCATATAATTATTATTATTTTAAGGGAAAAATCATAGAGTAAAAAAAAAAAAAAATTAAAAATAAACAAAAAATCTACGTAATACAATATGGCGACGATGACGACGACAACGACGACGACGACGACTAGAATGTACGGATTTTAAAGTTTTCTTTTCTCTTTTTTTTTTTTTTTTTTTTTTTTTTTTTGTCCGTTTCGGTTTTGATTTTGATTTTGTTTTGATTTTATATAATAATACATTTTAAAAAAAGAAAAAAAAAAAAAAAAAAAACTTTGTGAAGCAAAATTGAGCATGGTATTACCCGAATTCAGCTTCTGTTTGTTGTCTAGCTTGGTATTAACAAAAGTTAATTTCATGTTGATGCTCGCATGGGAAACATTTAATAAAATAACAAATTGGGCCGTTGGAGTTCCAGCACAATCCCTTAAAAATAGTAAATCATATGTTTATTTAGAAGATTTAAACATGTTTTCGTGGTGCGATAATAAATCAAAATTATTTGAAATTATTTTATTTGGTATTTTTTTAATAATAATCGGTGAGTGAGATTTTCAATTCGAAAACAAACAATATAATGTTGTTGTTGTTCGATTTAAAACAAAACATTTTCTCTTAAACATGTTTTAGTTATTTTCTGCGAGAGCATATTTAACATATCTTCGTGTTTTCAATCCGTCGACAGATCCCAAGAACCAGAATTTCAATTCGGTTATAGAAAAAATAATGGTAAGTATTTTATTATTATTATTTTTTTTTTTTTGTGTGTGTGTGTGTGTGTGTGAACATTTTTTTATTCTTAAAACAATGGATAATAATAATAATGATAATAATTAATGTTAAGGGCCGTCCATGTGGAAAGAACATTACGTGAACGCATTGGGAGACAAACAATCACCGATTAACATTGTCGTTAATGATTCCATGCAATGTCCTTGCGGTCCTTTAATATGGAATAATTTTTACGAATTACCAGAATTAATGATGATACACAACGACGGTTATTCTAGTAAACAAAAACAATCAATCAATCAATCAATCAATATATCTACGATATTATTAATTTAAAAAAAAATATCGTTTATTTTTCTAGTTGCCGTCAACGGTCAATGGACGAATGGAAAACCGGAAATAACCGGATTACCGTTAAATAACGAATGCTACGTATTTAACAGATTATATTTTCATTGGGGTCCTACCGATACCGAAGGTAGCGAACATACAATCGATTATGAAAGGTTTCCGTTGGAATTACACATGATTTTTTTAAAAGATGGTTATAGTAATCCCATGGAGGCACATTACGATCAAAATCCAAACGGAATTGTCATAGTTGCTTTTTTATTCGAGGTCATACCTGAGAAAAACCGTTAAATGTATACACGACGGAAAATTTTTTTTTTTTTTAACGATAATGCTATTGATTTACAGATAACTCCCGTGGATAATCCTGGATTTTTAAGTATAATTATCGATAATTTAAACAATGTTAAAAATCCAAAATCTAGCTGTCACATACAGCCATTTTCTTTAAATGATATTTATCCTCAATTTGATTATAATTATTATAAATACGAAGGTTCCATCACTCAACCGCCTTGCAGTGAAATTGTTACATACATAATACAAAGTGAAACCATTGCAGTTTCCAAACGTCAGGTTTGGTACCTTTTTTCGATTATTTAATCATTTCAACTCAAACTATGTAATAATAATAATAATGATGATTTGTTTTTCAGATGTCTAGATTTAGAAAACTATTAGCTATCGATGGTAAACCAATGTTGAATAATTCTAGACCCGTTCAAAAGCTAAACGACAGAACAGTTTTTTATTTTACAAGTTGACATTTTTTTTATATATATTTTAAATTTTGGTTAAATATTATTAATAATAATAATAATATTATTGATGACTATGTAAATGATGATGATCGTGATCACGATGATGATGATGACGATGAGAAAACAAAAAAAAATGGGATGACATTGATAAAAGTATGAGTACGAGTATGAAAATTTTGCTGCTTGGGTAGATGGTACGTCAACATTTGGAATTACATTAGAGAATTATTATTATTTTCTTATATCGGGGCCGAAAGTTCCCCCCCCCCCAAAACATGTTGTCCTCTTGTAGTGCCTTTTTCCAATCAGTCGTTTAATATCCAAAAGGAAAAAAAAAAGGTTACGATATTATTTTTTAAATTTAATTTATTATTAATTTATTTTTCGAAGTAGTTTTATTATTATTATTATTATTATTATTATTATTATTATTATTATTATTATTATTATTGTTATTTATTTATTAAAATTTATTTATTTATTTTTACGAAATTATATATAAAAAAAAGAAATTTTTTTTTTTGATGACGAATATAAAATTTAAATTTAAATTTAAAATAAAAATTTTTTTCGACGAACGTTTTAAATTATTTTGAACCGTTGACATATAAACAAACGAATTTAGTTCGTCAAATTTGCCGCCGTCGCCATCGGCGTCGTCGTCGTCGCTGTCGCCGCCACCGCCATCTTTGTCGATACTTTTAGTTTTATGACGTAATCTATCCCGTGGGTAAATTTTAAGTCGCATATAAAAAATTTCTTATTATTTATTTTTATTTTTCTTTCTATTTTTTTCTTTTTTTTTTTTCCTCCATCATATATTATTTTATTTTTTTAAACGTCACCGATTCGCGAGTTGAAACAAAAAAAAAATTTCACCTGCAATGCGTATTTTTAATAACGTTTTTTTTTTTTTTTCAACGCCATCTTGGATAATTTAAAATTTTTTTTTTCGCCTCAGTTTTATTACCGAATTTTTTTTTTTTGTGAATTTAATACCGTACATATTTCTTATTATAATAATACCGGCGGTTCACTTTATTTAAAATTTATTTTATAACTTTAATAAAAGGCATTTTTATTGTTTAAACTGACGAAATAAACGATCGACACTTACATACGACATCAAACTCGTAAAAAAACAAAACAAAATAATTTTGTGATTTTACCGTTACAGAATTTACATTTAAATTATTATTATTATTATTAGAGCGATGATACGATATGGTCATTATTTAAATTCATAAATTTTTTTTTTTGTGATGAATTTTAATTACGTTTGTCAAAAGACACAAAAATTAACAATTTCGATGATGGAAGTGAAGATTATTAGAAGGGAAAAGTTTATTTTTATTTTTAAATTTTTATTAATATTAATATTGATTTAGATAATAAAACTCACCGGAAACTGGAAAAAATAATATGGAAGAAAAATGAAGAAAAAAAATTTTATCTGGCAAATATGGAGGTAAGTTTTTCATACATTTATTTATTTATTTTTTTTTCCCCCTTCCCCCAATTCTTTCGATAAATAATTATTAAAAAATTAAATGTTTTTTTAAATAATATGTATGCATATTTAAAAAAATAAATAAATAAATGAGGAAAAAATAAATAATAACGATGTAAAAATAATTTTCTTTGTTTGTAAAATTCAAATATTATAATTGGCGGGAAGAAATGATTCTTGGATTGTGTGAAAACGTATGAGTTTGCGTCTGCGCGTACTTGTCTTGTTCAAATGAAAAATTTTGTATTAAATGTCATTGTAAGTGCTTTTATATTCTCCATATCTCTCTTTAAAATAGTTTTTTTTTTTTTTTTTTTTTCTCCATTTTTTTTTTCCTTTCTGTTTTTCTTTTTCTCTAAATATATTTATTCAATAAGGTATTTGTGTTTTATATAATTTATCGCGACAGGAAAGTACAAATGTTATTACTTAAAACGAAAAAAAAAAAATTTTTTTTTTGAAATATAAAAGCATATAATATAATATGGTTGCTTTTCAATAGATGAATTGAAGAAAGAAAAAAAAAATAATAATAATAATAATAATTTCAATTTAGTTTTTTTTTTTTTTTAAATTGACCGTCGTCCATTTTAATCATTATATCCTCAACATAAAGTTCGTTTTTTTTTTTTTTTTTTTTTTTTTTAAAAAAAATTGTTTTTAACAAAGAATATTCATGGATTTATATATATATATGAAATATTAATTTAAAGGTATGATTTTTTTTTTTTTAAATTATTTTTTGAATTACGTTTATTAAATTATATTTAATTAAAAATGACTTTTATGTGCAAATATTTATTACATATATTATTTTAATAGTTTTAATTTTTATTTAAATTAATTTTTTTTTTTTTTTTCTATAATTTAATTTTTAATATTTGTGAAATGTAATCTTCTTTTTTTTTTTGTTAGTAATAACAATTTTCTAAAAAATTTAATTACCTTTTAATACCTTATTTCTTGCCTATTCAAGGTACCATTTAACTTTTTAATTTATTGAAAATTATTTTAAAATTGTAAATGTGAAAGAAATTGTTTTAATTTCAGTATAAATATATATATATATTAATATTGGATTTAATTTTCGGTCGAAATATTCTCCAGATTTACATTTGCATGTCATTAAGTTATTTTTAAAATGGCTTTTAAAAATTAAAAGGCTCTAACCAATTTATTTTTTGTTTATAAAACAAAAATTTCATTTAATTATTTATTGTGAATTTTATAGGTTATATTTAAAAATGAGGGAGAATTTAAATTTATGATTTATTTAATATTTTAACCTCACATAAATCATTATTTATTGAATTTTATTGTTTGTTTGTTTGTTTGGTTCAGGTGAAATTTTACTTTTTTTTTTTTTTTTCAAAAATTTTCAGTTGGTTTAAATGCTTGATGTTGAGAGAAATTTTATTAAAAAAAAAAAAAAATTGATTAAATTTTGTTTCAGGTGTTCAGTAGTTATATAAATATAAAATAAAAATAAAAAATGGTGTCCACTCGTCAAAGCAGTAATATTGCATCTTCAAATGAATCTTATGTTTCTGGTGGGAATACCACGAATGAAGCATCTCATTCAAATCATTCAACTCCACATAATGGTGGTAAATTACTTCGAAGTGGGCTTTCAGCTCCTTCTATGCCACCACCATCTTACATGCCATCTACATCTAATAATGAAGTGGCTGTTGCCAATAATAATAATAATAACAATAGCACTCCTGCTCAATCGCAGCAGACATCGACAATTAATTTATTGGACCTTCCTCATGAAATTTTAGATAAGATTTTTAGTTTTTTGGGTTATAAAAATGTCGCCCATCTTCGCCTGGTAAATATAACATAATTTCATTTAGGCATTGAAATATATTTATTGGAAAATAATTATGACAATTATTTAATTTAAAAACATTCAGGTATGTCGTCAATTAGATAGGGTATGCCAAGCAATTTTAAATTCTACATTTCAACGTCTTCAACATCAAATGCTTCATAGATTTCAAAGCATCAAAGCTAAAATGCCTAGAAGAGAATCGGCAAGAAGGAATCATCCGTTGGCTTGCGAGAGTGACATTATTGAAACTCTTCACATGAGATTAACATTATTGCAAATGACTTTTGGGAAACACATTGAAAGGAAACATTGTTGTTTTTTCGCTGGTGAAGTGAGTCATTTTTTCTTTTTTTTTTTTTTTGATGATTTGTTACTGTATTTAGGTTGTCATATTCTTGTGCGACAACATGAGCCATTTTTTTACAAGCTCATAATTCACCTGAAATTTTTACCCTTTTTAATTTCATTTTTTTTTTTATTTTCATCTAAAATTTTAATTATTTTAGATTCTTGATGAAGTTAATCATATATTACATTACATAAAAGTAACAACAAAATTAACCAGACCATACAAAGTCACTGATGAACTTTTTGATTTATCAACAATGGCTATGGAATTTTTTAAAGATCACATTGAACCGACACTACCGGAAATTGGATATTTTGGAACGGATTTTATAGATTTTTCATTCCCAAGGAGTTGTAAGTTTAATCAATGATTTTTATTTAAATACGTTTAAATTAATTATTATAAATTGATTGATTGATTGATTTTTCATGTATTAAGCTCCATCTAGCAATTATTTTACACTTGATTCGCCTCCGCACGGAAGTAAAGGATATGAAAGTCCGACTAGTGGAAATGAAGCATCATCCATTGATCCACAACCAGTGCCTCAATCAAACATGGTGTTGAGAAAAAGAATTAGAAAAATTAAACAAGGAATGAAAAGGTTGGAATAAAAACTTATTAAATTTTAATCGAAAAGGACATGAATAAATTTTGTATTCTTTCTTAAAGATATAACAATCAGTTAACCGTCATGAGAAGAGATTTAAGAACTTGCAAATCGAAAATTGCCGACCAACAAAAACAAATTCTCGAATACACATCAAGAATGGATGAATACGATAAGAAAAATGAAGAAACCTCGAGGAAATTTAGCACTCTTTTACAAGAATTGAACAAATGCAAAACGGAATTACAATATTGGAGATCAAAAACGCCGGCTTTACCGCCATTGTGTAATAATTGTGGTCAAGTCAGTTTTATTCCGACTCCTACGGAAGAATTACAAAGTTTAAGCAGAGAACCACCTTCCGAAGGTGATGATGACGACCCATCTTATCACCACCACTCGTTTACATTAAAATAATAATAATAATAATAATAATAATAATAATAATAATTTAATCGACAGGTTTTGGTTTAGAACATAATCTCCCAATAGAAACAATTGAACTTCGCACCGAACCGAGTACAAGCAAAGAAGAAGATTTTTGGAAATTTTGCGATCAGAAAAAAGATGACAAATCACAAAATCGTGTTTCCGGAAGTCTCGACACAAGATCATCCGAATCGAAAATGGTATCGGATTTAGTATCACCCCGAGGGGGAAAAGGAAAAGATGAAAAATCAAATTCTTCTTCTCCGGCTAAACAAAATCCGTCGACGTCCAAATCGAATCGGGGTAAAAATTTAAAAAGGAAAATTGCCGAAGAAGAATCTTCTTCATCGATGGATTCCTGTAGTAGCAAAAAACCTAAAAGAGTTTTGAAAGTGAGATGTGGAAGCAAACGCGTTAAAACCTAATTATTAAAAAGGAGGAAGAAGAGAGAGAGAGAGAGAGAAAAGGGAGAAAAAGAAATAATAATAATAATAATAATAAAAAGTAAAGTAACAAAAACGAAAAGAAAAAAAAAAAAAAAAAAAGTTAAACGTTAGAATTAATATTATAATCGTGTAGAAAGTGATGTAAAATTGATTTCCTCAATTGGTGAGTCTAGAAAACAAAAAAAAAAAAAAAAAGAAAAAAAAAAAAACAAATAAAAATACAAAAAAGAAAAAAAAAATATAAGCATTAACTCTTCTTCTTATTACAATACAAAAAAACAAAATGGGGGAAAAAAAGGGAGAGAGCAGTAGGATAGAATGAGAAAGAGAGAGAGAGAATGGGAAAACAGTCTGACAGGAAGAAAGCTAGAGAGAGAGAGAGAGAAAATAAAAAGGTAAATCATTTAAACTTTTTGTAACTTTTTTTTTTTTATTTCAAAAGGAAAACTTTAAGGATTTTCATTCGAAAGAAAAGGGGAAAATGAGTGAAACATAAAAGTTTTTTTAAAAATAAAGAAAGCTCATAATCACACACACACACAGACACACATTTATTTGTTAATGGTATAATTATTAAGGGTGTATAATTAAAATTAGTTTTTATGTAAAAAGACAAAAAGAAAGAAATTAATTAATTAATTAAATAAATGGAAAATGTAATAATAAATTATAATAATAATAATAATAATTATTTTAAAAAAAAAAAAGATGTCGATTATACACATTGATGAAAGGATAGGAGTTTTTTTTTTTTTTTTACCATAAGCAATTTTTGCTTTAAGAAAAATAAGCATTCGATTATTATTATTATTATTATTTTTTTCCACCAAGACGTTTTTTTTAGTCATAGATATATACATATAATATATGTTTATAACGGTTTTAAACTTGCCTAAAAAAATAAAATGAAGGTCCTAAAAAAGTTTTTAAATAAAAAAAAAAAATAATAATAATAATAATAGTGAGAAAAAAAGACTTTCTTAAATTATTTTTTTATTACCTTGATAATTACCAACAACAACAAACAACAAACAACAACCATTTAAACATTAATAGGTACATAAACAAAATAAATTCAAATTTTTTTTTTTTTCGCGGGGGCGAGGGGAGGGGGAGCATTTGTTGTAAATAAAAAAATATTTTTTGGTATAAATATCCAATCCTGCTTTATGGGCTTTTTGTTTTTTTTTTTTAATATTTGCTTTTAAAATGAAAATGAAAAAAAAAAAAAAAAGGTACTTAATATAATAATTAAGAAAATTTAAAAATTGTACGTTATAAAAAAAAACTTTTTAAGTTGGACTAAAATTAAATTTAATGGTATGTTTATTTTTTTTTTTTAATGAACGAAAATGGTAGTAGAAATTGCTAATTAATATATTATTATTATTATCATTATCATTATTTTTTGTGATGTTGCCTAACTTAAACGCAGCTTAAATTAAGAATGCGTGCTTTTATTTTTTATTTTATTTTATTTTATTATTATTATTATTTTTTTTTTTTAATAAGTTTATTTTAAAATAATGATGATTAATTAATAAATAATGATTTATATTGTAATTAAAAAAAAAAAAAAAAAAAATTTTTTTTTAAAATAAAATATATGAGCTTTTTTTTTTTTTTTTAGCGCAACAAAAATTTCCTTTTTTATTTATATTTATTATTATTATTATTATTATTATTGTTTAACCTGCTTAATTATTTTTTGCTGATTGCTTAAATTTTTTTTTTTTTTTTTGCTGAAGTTAAGTATGCATTTATATATTAATTTAATTTTATTAATTATCGTAGTTAAAATGAAATTAAATTATTATTATTATTATTATTTAAATGTTTATATGATGATGTCGAGTTGATGGAGGTTATTAATAAATAATACATGAGAGATTTATTATTTTTTTTTTTTAAATATATATAATTTTCAATAAAAATTTATAACAAAATATATATATATGTATGATAACCGATAATAAAATTTAATAATTAAAATGATAAAACAATTTTAAATAAAAAAAAAAAAAAAAAAAAAAACATAAATTTTTGAAATTAATTATAAAATTTGATAAATTTACACATTATAAATGCAGAAAATCATATTGAAATAACATTTTTGTTCATAGAATAATAATAATAATAATTAATAAATGTGTTAGTTATTTAAATTTTTACTTTCAGCAATTGTTAATGCATTATATACAGTGTATGAAATCGTAGAAGAATAATTTGAAAGGTATGAATAACCTAATTTCCTGATTCGTGACATTGATTTAAAACATTTACTACAAGGTTATGAAGAGTTTGTGGCTTGCAATGCTCTTCCAACCAGCTAAATATACATCCGGATAACTCTGAAAAACTACTAACTGACACTGATGAACTGAATGATTCAAATAATTGATCCATAATGGCCTGAAACTGTAACATGAATGGAAATATGTGTGAGATGTTATGTAACTGTAAGTTATAAATGTCAGAGTATTGTAATTAATAAAATTACCACTTTAAATTTAGCTTCATCTGAAATTCTATTATCTAAAGAATCAGGTGTGGCTTGTTGAGCTTTAACTATCTGTTCAATGTTTCCCTGCATTATTTTTAAAGCAATGGCTTCTTTTCTTAAAGCAGTTCTTTCTTCATCTTGTTTCTTTTTTTGCTGATGAAGAAACTAATAGAAAATTTTTGTTTTTTTTTTTTGTAAGAATATTATAACTTAAATAAAATTTAATACAAAAGACTAAAGGAAGAAAGAAAAAAAAAAGAACCTGAATGTAATCAATGGACCGTTGAAGAACAATCGCTTTACTTAATTTATAACCAGAATTATCAGTTTGTTGACAAGTAGGGACCAATTCTTGTAACGTATCATAGCCTTTTTTAATGGCATCTCTACGCCTTTGTTCGGCTTGGGTATGTGCTTCCCTTCGCCTTTCCTTATAACTCAATGGAGAATTTTTATTGTCACTGTCATCTTCGTCAGAATTTGGAGCTGACGAAGGGGTATTCACAGATCCAGTGCTACTACATCGAGAATAAGGAAACCTGTTGGAATTTTCCGTAGGACTTGATGGTTCAGTTTTCATATTTGGACTTCCGTGAACTGACATAACAAATTTTCGGTAAGTGAATATTCAATCATTAACCTTTTCACGTTTACTAAGGCATTTAAAAAAAAAAAAATTTACCTTTTATAACGTCATGGAATATTTTATTTTTGTTTTACACTGTGCTCGGGGAATAGGGCCCCAAAAAATGAGCAAACTATTCTGCCATGTGTTTTACTCTTACCAAAACATCTGTCATTTCTCCCAAATGTTGAAATAATTGTGGGAGAAATTTATGTACGCCATTTTTTTCTTGGCAGTTACAAATTTCGGGCCCAATGGTTGTTGGTGTATTTGTGGGATTGTTATTTAATTAGATAAAAAATAACGTTTTTTATGATTGTGTACAATAAAAATTATTTATAATTAATTTATTTTTTTTCTTTTATAATTATTAAGGGTTCGTTATTGGAATTTTATTTATCGCGGAAAAGTGTTTTATATATAGCAGCCAAAATCTTAGTAATACTAATATTTGCAACTTTTTTATGTGTAGGATCATTATTGTTTTAGTCGAAATTAAGGAATAATAATATTGCTTTTTATATATGTGATTTTAATCGGTTTATTTCAAGAGTATTGTCATTGATACGTAGAATTTTACGTACTTCGAGTCATGCAGGTATTGAATAGTTTGTTTTTGTTTATGTAATACTGTATTGATAAATGTCAAATTAGTTTAGCATGTAAATTTTTTTACATAAATTAAAAAAAAAAAAAAATCAAACTCTATATATACAAAAAGCGTTTTTAATTTTTAATTTTTTATTTTTATTATTTACATTTTTTAATTTTACGAATATTTCATTTCAGGAAAAGTAGGTGACCATATTATAATTATTTGTTTCTATATTAACCATTGTAAACAATATTTTAAAACTTTTTTCAAAATATTTTGCCTTTTTCTTCTGTTTTCAAAATATTTTTATAATCCTTTTAAAAAAGAAAAAAGAAAAAAAAAGGAAAAAAATATGATGCTCTAAAAAATATTATTTCTGTTGTTTTTTTTTTAAATTACTTAATCTATTTTTTTAAATGATGTCATAATTTCAAGGTTTTTTTTGAAATTAAAATTTTTGCCATTAAAATTTTAAAATGTTTATCGAAATAAAGGAATAAAAGACAAATTTTCTTAATTAAGTTTTGATTTGTAATTGATAAGTAAATGTGTATTTGTATACATCAACATTCGACTGTGATACATTTAGTTCAAAAAATTCATAGTGATACTTTTATAAATATTAATTGCAGAAATTTAATGAAACATAATGTACAAAGAAAATGCTTAATTTTATATTAATATGACCCATTTTTCATATGTATTATTTTACTTTTAGTCGTTTGAGTTATTTCATGAATATCCTTTTAATAAAAAGAAAATTTTAAATGCATTACCTAATACATAAATTTGTTTTTTATTTTTCAGGCAATTCATCACTTAATGAACAACATCCATATGAAAGTTGGAAATGGATACAAGATGTTAGAAGATGAAGTAACATTCAAAATAGGTCTTCAACATGGACCATCAATCTGATGTCCAAAAGCAGCCTTTCCAGGGACAACATCAAAGGCTACCAAATCAAAATATTGTTTACATTCAGCAACACCCTCAAAATTTTAGGAATCATACCAACCCTTACCATAATGATAGTTCAACTAGTATTATAAATCAATCATTTCAGGATCAAAATGCTAGCTTTGGGCTATTTGAAAATCACTATCCCTTGGTCGCCAATGGGAATTATTCATCATCAAATACTTCAGCCGCCATAATTCCAAATTCTTTCAATTCTAACAAAACAAAAAATGATAATAATACCAATATTAAAAATGCACATTGTCTTTCCGATAATAACGACAATGATTTATGCAACTTACATCAAAGAACCGATGCTGGATTCCAATATGCCAGTGGAAATTTTCAATCGATAGATTTACAGGGCCTGAATTACCAACAAACATCACCATTTTTTCTACAAAATCTGGGCAATCATTATCAATTAAACGATAATTTAGTGTCAACATATCAAAGCTCGGGCTCAAGCGAATCATCGGATGAGAGTTCAATATCTAATGCTTCACAGTTTCAATATTCCAGTGACTCAAGTAATATTTCAAACAATCAATTTGAATTTCCTGTGCCTGCATCTGCTCCAAATTTGAATGGTCAAAATTTTCATCAGTTTCAACAAAAAGACATAGCAGAGAATTATTTGGCATTGATGCAACAAGATAATCATGTACCAAGGTGTGATTCTAGTAAATCGGAAACAGCAGAGTCAACTTGTAGCAGTCTAAGTTCTGGGTCAACAGAAAGTCAGTCGGAAAATGAAAATTCAGTCAGATTGCCCTTGATTGTTAATCCTGCCTTGAATAACAATGCTAACCTTAACATTTTACACTCTTATCAATCAAATATTCATAATAATGTCTCGTCTTACTCGAATTTGGTTGAGCAAAATGAAAATGGTGAATTTATTACGCATGGAAATTATCCCAATCATCCTGATCAAAATGTATTGAAGTGCAACAATTTTGCAGCAGCAATCAATCCTACAAATTTTGGCAATGAAAATATTAATAACATAAATCACATGCTGCCACAAAATAACCAAGTCAACAATGTTGTGGTAATGTTGCCAAATCGTTTGAACAAGAATATTCAAAACCATGTGCAACCAAATCATCAACAGCAAATGTTACAAAATCCGTCCTCGCAAGACGTTTTAAACACATCCAAATTTTTAATACAAAATCCGAAAGTTAACCAGCAAAAAATATTTGGTTTAATAAATGTGTCAAATCCAGTATTACAGGATAAAATGATTTCGGGAGTGCAAACAAATCAAATGATAAAAGTCAATAATGTAATAACCCAAGACAATTGTGTTAAAAATAACTATTCGAACAATAGAAATTGGAAAAAAGAAAATAATAATTTACCATGTGAAATTTATCAAACAAATTGTGGTGGTGGTGGTGGTGTTGGTGTTGGTGGAATTAGTGGTGGTGATGTCAACGATGATAGAAGTAATAATGTTCATAATTGTGCGAGTGGAAATACATCCGGCGTACATCCAATCATTCATGTTCCCAATGATGGAGGAGTAACTAATAATTGTGCATCACATATTCAAAATACCAGTGACACATCTGTGATAAATTCAAACTTTATTCAAAATAACAACTTACTGTTGAAAGGGTTAAATGACAATGAAAATAATAGTGCAATGTTAATTAAAGAAACCAGTGATAAAAATATTAGCCAATCTGTTGTTAGTAGTGTGAATAGCTCAGTGATTGATTCGAATAGTGTTTATTTGGTAACGAATAATAATAATAATAATAATGAAAATAATGTTATTAAAAATAATTGTTGTGATGATACTTCTTCTTCGAAATCATGTTTCAATTCAAATTCTGGAATTAATAATTCATTGCCTGTTCCTTCGGGATGGAAAAGGTTATTGGTAGACGGATCTATTATTTACTTAAGGTAAGTCAATTTCATTATAATTATAATAATAATTAATATTTCGCTTCGGATTAACATATTCCGGCTTTTAAATAAAATAAATAAAAAATAAATTTATCTTGTTGCATCACATATCTATATATATATATACATATAAAGAAGTTAATAATTGAGATGTAAGGCTGAAATAAAAGTTTTCAATTATTTAATAAACACGTGTAACAAGTTGTTTAAATAATGACACATAAAAAAAAAATTTTTATTTTATTTTATTTTATTTTATTTTTAAAATCACATAAAATTTTATCACAACGTTTTTTTTATTAAAGGCCCAAGGAAAAAAAAAAAACATATTTGAATTTTTTTTTTTTTTCCTATACTTCTCAATGTGGAAAATATATATATATATATGTGTGTGTGTGAAATCGAAAGTAATTTCTGTGACGAGAGACTTTTTAGATAAATGGTAAGAACAACAACAACAACCAACGATCGTTTGTTATGATACAAGGTAGCGCCTAATAATAACCTGTTTATTTAAAATATATATAAATAGTTTCTTCTTTTCTTTTCCTTAATTCCAATTAATGTTAAAAGTAGTTGTTGTGTTGTGTGTTCAACACGGGGCCCCATGATTCAAACTCTAATAATTCTTTAAAAAAAAAAAAAAACATTATTCAAAAATTTTTTTTTTATTTGAAAAAAAAACCGTGTATTAAGGTGAATGACCCTTATTATTATTATTATTATTATTATTATTATTATTATTATTTTTTAATTTAGAATGTTTCCAATTGACACAAATCTCGACGACAACAAAAAAAAAAAAAAAAAACGAAAAATGCGTGCCTGAGTTGTTCATATTTTAAAATTAACAATTAAAATAAACTCTAACGAAAAGACTAAAATTTAATTAAATAATAATAATAATAATAATAATAATAATAATAATAATAATAATAATAATAATAATAATAATGACGACGAAGACTATACATTTTTATGAAGATATCGTAATTGTTTTTTTTTTTAATAAATTTAATAAGGGAAAAAAAAGAAAGGGGGTATAAACGATTGGTGGTTGGTTGGTTGGGGAAAGAGAAAGGGAAAGGACGGGAAAAACCTGAAGGTGGGGGGGCAGGGGGGGGACGGGAAAACGATGATGATTGGGATAATGATCCTTAAACGAATCTTGCGTTTGAAATGCAAAAAAAAAAAAAAAATTTTAATTTTTAATCATCCGGACAAATACCTTAAACGATCATTTAAATAATTTAATGAGAGAGAGAGAGAGAGAATAAACAAACAGACGTACAAACAAACAAACAAACGAACGAACAAACGGGGAAAAAATAAAAAAAAAACAATTTACAAAATTAACGATGTGAATTGACACATTCGAATAATTTATTACCTTGCATTCGCGAGTGCGTACGTATTATTATTATTATTATTATTATTATTTATGTATTTATTTTCGTTATTGTTGCGGAGTCAATTATTATTATTATTATTATTATTATTATTATTACTTTTCGTTCCGGTGAAAATTATTCAAAAAATTTTTATTTATTTTATTTTATTCATCAGTTGGTTCATCACTTAACCTTTCTAAAAATCTTTTCTCTCTCTCTCTCTCTCTCTCTCTCTCTGTACGCCTCCCGTCTTTTTTTTTTCGGATGACGTGATTTAAACAATGGTATCGAAAATTTTCGGTTGCCTTTCTTAGAAAAAAATTCAAAGGAAAAGTAAAAAAAAATAAAAATAAAAATAAATTATTTCTTGTATACACAAAAAAAATGGTTTTTGTAAATTTTTTTTTTTTTTTTTTTTTTTTTGACGGGTCAAAATCATGACAGATAATGAACAAATCATGGAATTCATCCATTTAATAAAAAAACTTTAAGGAACAAAAAGTTTTCCTTTTTTCCTTTTTTTTACGCGTTGTTACGTTTTTTTGTTTTGTTTTGAATGGGTGATAAAAATAGCGGAGGGGAAAAGAAAAGAAAAGAAAAGAAAAAAAAACGTGTCAGCAGATTCGGTTGAACGAAATTTTAAATATTTAATATTCCACATATATATATAAATAGATAGATAGAGAGAGAAAGAGAGTATTTGCCACTTTTATTCGAGATTCTTATTGAAAAAGGAAAATGGAAAATGGAAAAATCATCGATTTTCTTTCTTTCTTTCTTTACGTTTTTATTTTATTTTTTATTTATTTCTGTTTTTATTTTATTAAATCATCATCAAAAAAATAAAATTTATTTCTAGAAACGTTTTACTAAACGAAACAAACAAAAATATTTATATAAAAATATGTATGCATGAATAAGTAAGGACGAGTGTAAGTGTAACGCTTTTACTTCATAACGGATTCTATTAAGAAAATATTTCTTTTGTTATTCATCATCATTATCATCATCATCATCATCATCATCATCATCATTCTTCTCATCCATCGTCATCATTTATTAACGAAATTAAAATAATAATAATAATAATAATAATAATAATTGAATTGTGTCGAGTCTTAAAAGTATTTACATTGTTGTTTTTCTTCTGCTAAAATTTACAATCGTATTTTATAATTAAAAATCAATTATGTCGGCACGGTTACGTATTTTAATCGAGGAAAAAAAAAAAGATATAATGGTAATAATGATGATGATGATGATGAAAAAATAATAATAATAATAATAATAATAATAATAATAATAATAATAATGAAATCAGTGGTGGTGATGACCTCTTAAAAACGTTTAACTTGTGAGAAATCAATAATAGACAGGGAAACCCCTTTCTTCGCTCTCCATCACTGCTTTTTAACGTTCCACTAATCGACCAGGGTTCCCTCTCTCTTCTCTCTCTCTCTCTCTCTTTCTCTTTTTCTTTCTCTCTTTCTCTCCTCTCCTCTTCTCCTTCTCTTCTCCCAAACTCCCCAATCTCCCTTCGAATCTCCTCGCTTCGTGTTTTCCCCTTCTCTTCCTTTTCCACTTCCTCTTCCTACTCCTCTCTCTTTTTCTTTCTTCCTTTCTTTCTTTTTCTCTCTCTTCTCTTCACTTCTCCCGCGGTGGCCTCCTTCTGGCCCCACCTTATAGCTTTGCAACAAAGGAGTCTTAGAAATGATTTTTATTACCTTTTTTATTATTATTATTATTATTATCATTATCATTATTTTTTCTTTCTTTTTTATCCATTTCTGCCCTTTTGTGTTTCGATTCGTTTTTTTTTTTTTTTTTTTTCTTTCTTGGATGTGAGCTTTTTTTTTTTTTGTCACAGGGGAAAGAGGAAGGGAGAAAGCGAGAGCGAGAACGCGGAAAGAGAAAGGGAAGAGAGGAGAAAGTGCGAGGAGAGAGAGAGGGGGGGAGAGAGAGGGAAAAAAAAGAAAAATGTTAGTTTTCACAACAATAACGAAAGGGTTTAAGCTTTCTTTTTTTCTTTTTTTTTTTTTTTTCGTTTTCGGTTCAGCCATTTTTTTTTTTCGTTCTTTCTTTCTTCAATTTTATTCTTTTCCCGCGTCTTACCCCTCGTTTCCCACCTTCCGACGTTTCGCCTTCGGGGAAACATAATTCTCCAATTAAAATCTGTTCGTATTAAAATGTCACCGACTTTCACATATTTTTTTAATTTTAATTTTAATTTTCCCCGCATCGAAAATTTATTTTGTATTACGTATAATAATTATTTTTTTGTACCTTTACCCCCTAAAAATTAATTTTAAAAAAATTAGTCGACCTTTTAACCCGCCCCCCCCCCTTCCTCCCCCATTTCCCAGTTTATTAATTACACGTCGATCGCGTATTCATTGGAACCCCCTTTTTTTATTTTAGCTAGCTTAAATTTTAATTATTTTAATTTTCGGGAAGGCGCCCTAATTTGGGGGGGGAGGGAAGGTGGGGGGAATGTGGGAAAAAAAATTTTCAGCCGTTGAATGAAATCAATTTATCAATATATAAACGTTTCAAAAATAAATTCAGGGTTAAATAATTAAAAAATTTTTTGATATTTTATTTTTTTATTTTTTTCCTGGCAGATTGTGTGTGAGAGAGTGAGTGAGGGGGGGAAGGAGGGGAAGGAGGGAAATGAAAATTAAATGAGTTGTTAAAAGTTAACTTATTTTCCCTTAAGAAAGAACGGAAATAAATTAACTAAAATAATTAAACGAACGATTTTTTCCTTTTTTTTTTTGTTTTCATTTGCATTTAGACAATAAAAAAAAAATTGTTTTTTTTTTCGGGGGGGGGGATGTGGGGGAGGGAAGAACGAATAAAATTTAAATTTAGTTGGAAATTAATTAAAAATTTTTAAAAAGATGATCACAGGTGCGGTTTGGTAATTTCATTATCAAAAAGGGGGTATGATATCGTAAAGACGAAAAGTTAATGAGGTGTTGGTAGCCCTGCGTGAAACCGGTAATGGAATCGGTAGTGCCAATGCATTTTTTTTTTTTTTTTATTTAAAAACTTTCGAGCCTTTTACCCAGCCACCTCCCCCCACATTCTTGCATTCATTCTGTTGCTCCCCCCCCCTTTCTCTTTCGAAAGCAATAAATTGAAAACAATTTAATATATATATATAAGGAAATCATGTTGTCCGTTTGTTCGTTTGTCGATGATTCTTGGATGGTGTTATAAACCCGAAATTAATCCGATTTAATGAAAATTTATTTTTACGTACTTTATAATTGTCGATGATTATTTACGGTTTGTTAAATTATAGTTATATTGGAATATTATTACGTAACGCCGATAAAATAAAGAAAAAAAGGGATATTTAATAACATGATAATTTGTTTATTTATGTATTAATAATTTTATTACATAAATAATTTAATAATAATAATAATAATAATAATAATAATAATAATAATAATAATAATAATAATAAATCGTGGAAGCATTTAATAACTCGTTTTTAAAAAGGAACGAGAGAAGAAACGATAAAAGTCGGATAAGCCGATCTGATGAGATGTTGTTGTTGTTGAGAATTCGTTACAAAATAAACAGTTGGGAAATTTAATAACAAAAAAAACAACAATAATAATAATAATAATGATTATAATAATAAATTGCGCGATAAACAAACAAATATTATTATTATTAATAAAACGAATGAAATAATAATAATAATAATAATCGTAAAGTTTTTGTTTACAAAAAAAAATAAAAATAAAATAATTATTGATTCTATTTTTTTTTTATGAATTTATTTTATTATTATTATTATTATTATTATTATTATTATTATTATTATTATTATTAATATTTTTTCGTTTCTTTTTATTTTTTTTTATTGTCTCTGGCAAATTATTTAAACCACAAGGTAAATAATAATAATAATAATAAAGTCGTAAATTAATCACGACCGACCGCATGGCGGCCAAAATTCAAGGTCTTTATAATAATAATAATAATAATAATAATACGACGACGTCGTACCTTTGTAAATATATTCAGGTAGATTGATATATATTGAAGTTTACCTACACTTAAATATTATTTAAATTTTAATTTCAAAAAAAAAAAAAAAAAAAATCTAAAGTGCAAAACCGACAAGTTTAATCATCATCGCCGATGATGAAGTTCAAGGGAGTACAAGTAGTAGTAGAAGTTTTTTTTTTTTTCAATTAGGTTTTTAAGTACCGGATATGTTACGTGTGTTTTCGCGTATCGATGATCGTTAAGGTGACAATGATGACGTCACTTGTATTTGTTATTTATTTGTTATGTATTTATTTTTTTTCTTTTTTTTCTTTTCAGTCCTACAAACATCGCATTGAGTTCTATCGAACAAATAAAAATGTACTTACAAACGATGGGAACTTGTAAATGCGGATTAGAATGTCCGGTCAATTGCGAATCCGTATTTAATTTTAATCCAAAGGTAAGCCTTAAAAAAAAGGTATCGAAGGTATCAAAAGGAAAAAAAAAAAAAAAAATTACGATCCGATTGTATTGAATAAAAAGGTTTTACACAGATTCATTGTTTTCGTGGGGTATGTGTGACGAAAAAAGGGGGAGAAAAGGTTCTTAATAAAAAAACCTGAAAACCTGAAAAAATCATTCATTATTCACAATGTTACCACAGTCACAATGGTCCCCTCCTGTCGTTCTTTATTCTTTGGAAAAGAAAAGAATAGGAAAAAAACTTTTCGGTGTCATTTGTACGTGCAAAAAAATTTTTTTTTTTTTTTTTTCAAACGTTTCGGTGATTTTTAAACTTAATTGTTATAAATGACTTTGAAAAAAAAATGTTTTCTTTAGATTTTTCGTGCCGTTTGTTAGTATTATTATTATTATTATTATTATCCACCATTAAACACGACAAGGCTACTTGTCGGAGTTTTTAAGTATTTATCCGAGGTTTCTACCCGATTCCTTAGGGACAAATACTCGAATTTCGGTGGTGCCACTTATTATAAGATAGCACCACATCAATTCTTGAAGGTCTTCCTGAGTCCATCTTTATTCGATGGGAACGATTTGTCTCCTGAACTGGGCTCCGGTGACTAACATCTTTGGAGTGGCCAGGGTCAGAAGCAGTGAAATTCACGTTCTCGTCGAGCTGCCTCAGGTCGACAGTAGAACAAGATTTGTTTTTTTTTTGGTTCTTACTTTGTCTTGTTCTCATTTTTTTTTTTTTTTTTTTTTTGCTCTTTAAGCCAACGGCACGTGGCGTTCTCAAACGGTCACCCATCCAAGTACACACCACGCCCAATGCTGCTTAACTTCGGTGATCGTACGGGAACCGGTGTGACCAGCACGCTATGGCCGTTGGCTTTATTATTATTATTATTATTATTATTATTATTCTTTTTTTTTTTTCTTAAACTGTAACTAATTCGCATTTAAGTTTTTTTTTTTTTTTTTTTAAATACCTTAAAACGATTTGCAAATGGAATGTAATTAAGCGAGTTTACATACGTCGTATTATGGTAAAAATTATTTTTTTCTTCTTCTCTTCTCCCTCTCTTTCGGTCCCTCAAAACCTGAAAAAAAATATTATCATTATTATTATTTTAATATTTCGTTTGTGGTTTTTTTTTTTTTTAAAAACATTTTACGGGGGGGGGGAATCCAAATGAAATTCCCATATTATTATTATTATTTACAAAAAAATCGTTTTCATTAGTAGTGAGTGTTTTATTATTATTATTATTATTATTATTATTATTATTATTATTATTATTATTATTATTATTATTATTGATATTTTTTTTTTTTTTTAGGTAATTTCACGGCCTTGGGATTCATCAGACTCGGAACAAACTCGATTGTGCAATCATAAGCGGAAAGCGCCTATTTCTGGATCCTCCTCAGACCAAGATGGAGGGGGTCCACACAAAAACGTTAAATTAGGAAGTAGGAAAGGTAAGCATTGTTTTTATTATTATTATTATTATGAATGCTAATGGCGGCGCGGATTCGTGTAGGTTTTACCTGCTGTTGAAAATTCAAGTAATTGCAAAACTTGAATTTTTTTTTTTTTTTTTTTTTTCAAGTTTTTCGAGGTTCCTCATACTTTTTTTTTTTTTTTTTTTTTTTTTGTGTTGCCACCAACGAACAACAACAACAAACAACAAAAAAAAAAGAACAAAAATGTATTTGGGATTGGCCAAAACGAGTTCGAATACACGTTTTTTTTTGTCTCTCTCTCTCTCTCTCTCTTCCCGTCTCTCACTCACTCTACGTCTCTCTCTTTTTTTTTCCTCAAAGTCTGAACAAAAAAAAAAAAATTTGCGAGATTATTTAAAAATAATAATGATAATAATAATAATAATGATAATAATAATTTTTCGTTAAGGTATTGAAAAATTAAAAGCGGCGTCGGGTCATGTTTTCTTGATTTCACGACCATTTTTTTTTTTTTTTTTTTTTTTTTTATTTCTTTTATATTCTTTAAATTTAATGGCGTAAAGTCCAAGGTCCCCCCCCGTTTCTCCTCTCCACTTCCCCTCTTCCCCTCCCCGCTTCTCCCCCTTCCAGAATGTTTAATCGTTGGTTATTCCTTTTCGTTTTTTTTTTCGGCTAATTTGTTTCCATTTTAATTTTATTGTTTTTTTTTTTTTTTTTTTTCTTTTTTGTTTCCCCCGTAATGAAAAAAAAAAAAAAAATTTTTTTTTTTTTTTTTTTGGTTACCCTTCGAAAATAAAGTAATTTTTTTTTTTTTTTTTTTTTTACCACCTATTGTTGTGGGGACCGGAAAACCGTTTTTTTCTTTTTTTCTCAACTTTAATATTTAAATTTTAATTATAATTTAGAAATGTAAATTTAACTTCCTTTAAAAAAAAAAAAAAAAGTTAATTAAGTAAACCTGGATTGTTATTTCCGTTAGTTTCCAATGGTCGAATATTCAGGTTCACCGCTGTCGAAAATATTTAAATATGCTATTATTATTATCATCATCATTATTATTATTATTATTATTATTCGAGGAAGATGATAATTTTGATAGGGATAATAGTTGTTAATGAATTTTTTATTTTTTATTTTTTATTCACCGGCAGATGTTTGAAGGCCGACCAAAAATGATAATAATAATAATAATAATAATAATAATTTGAACGTTTTCGAATTAATTTTCCGTTTTTTTTTTTTTTTTTTTTTTTGACAATCGTCAGCCATTTTTAAAATGAATTTTTCATTATGACGATGAAAATCAAATAGAAAAAAAAAAAAAAAAAATTGGGTTAAATGGAAAATTTCACGAAGGTGGGGAGAATAAATCGGTCGTGATGAGATGATGATGACATGTTCATCCGTAATCTTTATCATTATTATCATCATCATTATTATTATTATTTTCTCGTGGTTTTTTTTTTTGCTTGTTGTTTTTTTTCTTCTCCCCCCTCCCCCACTTCTCCCTTCTCCCCTTGTCGGGAAATGGTCTCCTTTTTTTAATATTAAAAAGAAAAGAAAGTAGAGGGGGGGGAAAAAGTTCAGACGATGGAAAAAAATCGTGAATATCGTTTCGCGGTAATAAATTAATAATAATAATAATAAGTCGTGCGACAACAACAACAAAAACAACTTTAAAAAAATAGGACAACCGGAAGTAACGAGTTAATACCTTTTTTATTCCCGCCACAATTCTGATTTCCGGTTAATTTAATTTATTTTCGTTTTTTCGTAACGGAAAACTTTAAGGGGTGGATGCGGAAAACATAAAAAAAAAAAAAAATTTTTTTTTTCCTGGGGTCTAACAAAGGTAACGCGAAGGCGGCGTGTGTCGGTGGGGGCGGGGGCGGCGGCGGAAGGTCGGAAAAAAAAAGGGTACATATATCTGGATACGAAATTAGTTTCCGTTTTTATTGGTTTTTTTTTTTTTTTTCATTTTTTGATTCTGCCGATTAATCACCCGCTGAGTAATAATAATAATAATAATAAAGTGAATCATGCCGGAGAGAGAAAGAAAATAATAATAATAATAATGATAATGATAATGTAAAACCCTAACAGTTATATGGGAAATGGTTAGGGAAATACAATATTATCATTATCATTATCGTCGACTTTATCACCGCCGCGTTAATGTTAATTAATTAAAATATCGTTTTTTTTTTTTTTTTTTTTTTTTTTAAAAAAAAAAATTTCTAATAAACACGCGCACGCGCACACACGCACAAAACTCGTACACGTTTTAATAAATTGCAAACTCATTAAGATAATTGAATCGAGGGGGGGGTCGGGGAGGTGAGGAGAGGAGGGTTAAAAGAAGGCAACCCAAAATTTTCTTTTTTTTATTTAATGTGAAAAATTAAAAGCGACCCGACGAAGGTTTTCCGTCGCATTAAATCATAATCGTCGTTATCGTTATCATCATCATCATCATCATCATCATCATCATTATTATTATTATTATTATTATTAGGAACATGGTTGGCATCATTAATAAATACGTTTCAACCAATTTTTCCTTTTTACTTTTTTTTTTTTTTTTTTTTTTATGAAAAGTAATTGAAACGTGGAAAATGAAATGATAAAAAAGGAAAAAAAAAATTCAATATTGATTTATTTATTTACTTATTGAATTGCGGGGGGGGGGTTCTTTTTATATTCCGAAAATAATAATGATAATAATAATAATAATAAAACAAATTTTTCAATGTATTTATAAACGTTATTTATAATAATAATAAATTTTTTTTTTTTTTCTTTTTGAAAAATATCAAAACTTGGCATTTTCCGGTTGGGGGGGGGGAAAGAAAGAAAGAAAGAAAGAAGAAAAATTATTATTATTATTATTATTATTATTTGATGGTTTTTAAAATTGAATTATCGTTTAAAAGTCTTTCTTTTCTTTATGCGTGCACGTGTGTATACGTGCGTGTGTGTGTGCTGCTGCTGCTGCCTTACAGCCTTTTTTTAAAAATTTTTTTTTTATTGAATCCTTTTATTTTCTTTAAAATTATTATTATTATTGTTATTATTCGTCTTTCTCCTCCTCCTCCTGCTGCTGCTGTTGCTGATGCTGCTGTTGTTGTTGTTCTCATTATTATTATAAAAATAATTTTTTTTTTTTTTAGTACAGATAACTACTTTACGTATATTTGAACTTTTTATTTTTTTTCGAAGAAGGGGGGAGGGGAGAGGAAGGGAAGAGAGGGAAACGAGGTAGGAAAGCGCGGGGGTGGACGGGAGAGAGGGGAAGGGAGGAGAAACAAAGAAAATCGTGGCATTAAAAAGTGATTTTTTTCGTTTTGTTTTTTTTTTGCTCCAGTTATTTTCGTTATTAAAACAAATAATTTTTTATTTTATTTTATTTATTTATTTATTTATATATATATTGTTTTATTGCTAGAAGCAATAAAAACGAAATCGAGAATTTTCTGTTTTTTTTTTTTTTTGTTTCTTTTATATTATTAAATTTTGCTAATTTTTTTTTGTTTTCGAAAAATGAGGTCGACGACCGTTTTCGCTTCGTTTTATTTATATTCGTCGTCATTGATTTATAACGAAAATATCGATCGTAAATCGGTCAAAAATAATTTTAAAAAAAAAAAAAATTATTCGACGTGAATGGATCGTAAAAAAAAATAACAAAATTTATTCGTTGAAAAATTTACCGACTATAAAAATAATTACGACGACGACGATGATGATGATAATGATGATGACGATGATGTTGATGATGATGATGATAATGATAGTAGTGGTAGCGGGCATTTAATTTTCTCATTTAACAAACATGTCGGTCGCTAACGACCGACCGGGTTGAAAAGGTTTTAATTAAAACAAAACAATAATGATAATGATAATGACGATGATAATAGTTACGATGATGATGATAATGATGATAAATTTCATTTGTTAAGAATTTTGACTAAATTTTCACACTTTAAAACTTTTTTCCCCCCCATCTCCCCATCCTCCCCCCTCCCCGTCATCAGAATACATTAAAAAGAAGAAAAGGGAGAAAAATTAATAAATTTTATTTAGAACGCATGGGAAAATTTTTTTTTATTTTCTGGGGAGCCGATAAAAAAACAAACAAGAATATTTTCCGATAGGGTTGATTTTCCCATATCGCATAGCTTGGCGTATTTTTTGAACTGCATAGAGAGAGAAAAGAAGGATGAAGAGGGGGAAAGGGGAGGGTGCAGGAGGGGGCAGGGAAAAAAACATTTTGCGACGACTCAAAAAATTTTCCAGCTCCTGGAATATAAAGAAGTCTTATACCTATTATATTTTATAAACACACGGAAAACGCTTTTTAAAATGTTTTTAACTTTGTGAGGCTCTTGAAATCAATAAAACGCACCTTTGGGACACAGAAGAAAGGAAGAATGAGAGTGAGTGAGAGAGAGAGAAAAAAAGAAAATTTATTTTAAAAAAAAAGAGAATGAGAGAGAGAAAGAGAGAAAAGATAAATTGCGAGAATGTGATAGAGTGAGAAAACACAAAAGGGGGGGGGGATTTCGAATCGTTTTTTATATAATACATTTTATATATATAAATACGCCATTTGCCTCCTCCTTCTCCACCTCCTCCTCTTCGTTCCCCTTTTTAGCTTTCGCATCCTTTTCTTTAATCAGTTTTCTTTTTCGTTCAATTTTTGACATTCATCCCATTATTTTGTTTTTCTTTTTTTTCTAAAAATAAAGATGAAAATTAAATCTCTGTCGTATAGATAAATAAATAAATAAATAAATATTGGAAAATTGATTAATTGTTAATTAAATTTTTCATTTAATAAAAAAAAAAAAATGGCAAATATTTTTTTTTTTTTTTGGGATTTCCCTTCGGGAGGGGGAAAATTTGATGCGAATTTAATTGATTGAATCCATTCGTTAGAATTCAAACCGGAAGTTGGAGAAAAAAAAAAAAAAGAAAAAAATTTGAGGTTAAACACGAATGTATATCTCATATATTTATGAAATCAATTTGTTAAATGTAATCAATCGGAAACGTTCGTTTTCGTAATAGAAAGTTTTTTTTATATATATAAATATCATTATTATTAATATTAAAGTTTTCCACTCGGTTGCATTCATTGCAGGGGGAGGAGAGGAGGGAGATGGGGGGGGGAAAGATTTATATTCGTAAAAAAGCGAATCGGGCTAGAATTATTATTATTATTATTATTAATTTGTACCCGATAGGATTGGCGTGAATTATGAAAAAAAAAAAAAAAAAAAAACGTCAAATTTTTACACTTTAATTGTATTTTATTAAAATTTTTCATTAGGAACGAAAAGGGAAAAAAGGAAAAAAAGGAAAAAAAGGAAAAAAAGGAAAAAAAAAAAAAGGAAAAAAGGAAAAGGGTTAAGTGATTTTATCACTCGGTGTTTGAGAAAATTTGTCGGGGAAAACCTTTTTTTTTTTTTTTTTTTTTTTTTTTTTGAAATTTAATTTTTTTTTTTTTTAAAACATTTTATTGCTTTAAATTTAGTTCCACGACAGTTTTTCCTTCTTCTTCTTCTTCTTTCTTATTTTTTTTAATTTTTCATCGGTTGTCGAAACTGTTGAGGCAATGACCCCGTTTCGATTCGATTCGATTTTTCATCTCGAATATAAATTTTTATTTTCGATTCGTTCGTTCGTGTGTGTGTGTGTGTGTGCGTGTGCGTGTGCGTGTGTGTGACTTTTGTATTAAAAAAAATAAAGATAATAATAATAATCGCAATAAAAAGAAAATTCGATCGTGGATTTGACCGATTTTTCTTTTTTCTTTTCTTTTTTTTTCTTTTTATAAATTACAAAATAAATTGAAAAGCAAACTTTTTTATTTTTATTTATATATTTTTTCTCTTTCTCTTTCTTTTTCTATTCGTATTCTTCTCTCTCTCTCTCTCTCTCTCTTATTTTATTTTATTTTTTTCTCTTTTCTTCATCTTCATCTTCGTTTTCCCTCCAGTAAAATCAAATAAATAAATTTTCTTTTTCTTTTATATCGGAGTTGAAAATATGTGCATGTGTATGTGGGGGTGTGCGTGTGTGCGTGTATGTAAATGTTTACGAAAAAAAATGATTTAAACAACTGAATTTTTTTTGTTTTTGTTTTTTATTTAAATATTCATTTGTTTATTTATTTAAAAATATTTTTGAATAATTATTTTTAAAAAAAAAATATTAAAACGTGGCTTTAGAATAATTATTCAGGTATACGAACGAACATCGCAACTGTTTTTTTTTGTTGTTGTTATTTTTTATGTGACAGTTTTAATGAATGTTAATGAGGAAAAAACCTACACGTTCATAATAAAAAAAAAAAAAAAATAATTTGTGATGACAAGC
>NW_002987246.1:79201-93406 GCF_000006295.1 Pediculus humanus corporis | reverse complement strand
CTTATTTTATTTTATTTTTTTCTCTTTTCTTCATCTTCATTTTCGTTTTCCCCCCCGTAAAATCAAAAAAAAAAATTTTTTTTTTTTTTTATTTCGGGGTTGAAAAAATGGGCCTGGGTATGGGGGGGGGGGGGGGGGGGGGGGTATGTAAATGTTTTCGAAAAAAAAAGGTTTAAACCACCGAATTTTTTTTGTTTTTGTTTTTTTTTTAAAAATTCCTTTGTTTTTTTTTTTAAAAAAATTTTTGAAAAATTTTTTTTTAAAAAAAAAAAATTAAAACGGGGCTTTGGAAAATTTTTCCGGGTTACGAACGACCCTCCCCACCGTTTTTTTTTGTTGGTGTTTTTTTTTTTGGGCCCGTTTTAAAGAAAGTTAAGGGGGGAAAAACCCCCCCGTTCCTAATAAAAAAAAAAAAAAAAAAAAATAATTTGGGGTGCCCAGCCAGGGCCGGAAAAAAAAAAAAAAAAAAAAAAAAAAAAAAAAAAACTAAAAATTAAAAATTAAAATCAAATATTAAAAATTTGTGACACGAAAAAAAAAAAAAAATTAAATTTTTTTTTTTTTTTGTGGATTGTCTTTGATTGCTTGCTTGTGAAATCGCCATCATCATCATCATCATCATCATCGTCATCGTCATCGTCAACGTCGTCGACGACGTTGTCGCGTAAAAAAACATCGCATTTAAAATAATGGCTGAGATTGGTGTTGGTGTTGTTGTGGGTCCGTTGACTCATTGTCGAAATTTTTTTTTTATTTTATTGCCACCCTGAAGGCGTACATTCGCGTGTCAGAAGATTTCTATTGCCACTTTTTTTTTTTTACGACATGATTCCGTGATTCGTCGTTTTGTCTCGATCTCGTTTGTAATTTATTTTTCATTTTGATTTTTTTTTTTTTTTTTTTTTTTAAATTCGATTCGATTTTATCATAATCATCGTGTTCACTATAATAATAATAGTATAAATAATAATAATCATCATCATAATCATCAAAATTTAGCAAAACAATTTGTGTTGCCTTTTGAGTATATTTAAAAATGTGTTTGTTGAATTATTAATCTTAAATGATTTTCTCTCTCTCTCTCTCTCTCTCTCTCTGTCTCTGTCTCTCTCTTCGCATGGATTTGGCAAATCCAATCAAACTTTTTTTTTAACGCAACAGTTATATGGTTTAAATAGTTAATGATAATAAATCACGGGATTAATAAATGCCATTCGAAACTTTTTTTCAAAATAAATTCTACGTCTTAAAATGAAGCAAAAAATTTGACATTGAAATTTCTATCATTTTAAATGCGTCATCATTGCCACTTAAACACAAAAAAAAAAATTTATAATTTTTTGTTGTTGTTGTTGTTTTTAAGGCGAGTCGAAAAATATGATCACGATGGTGATGATAATAATAATAGTGACGATCAAGGTACGATGATGATCGATTCTCTCGAATCGTTTTCCCAGCGAAATCGATTCCTTTGTCTTTCGAGTGAATTTTTTTTTTGTTCATCGTGGATGGATTATCTGGAACAACGTTTTTCCTTCCTTCCTTCTTTTTTTTTTTTTTTTTTCGTTAATTAAATTATTTAATTTTTTTTGTTTTTTTGTTTGATTGTCGCCCCCCTCTCCTCTTTCTCTCTCTTTCTCTTTCGCTCCCTTCCCCTCACCTTTCTCACACAATGAGTAGTAAATTGACGTTTGATATGATATGGTGGAAAGATTTATTTTGTTTTTGTTTTAATTTTTTTTTTTTTTTTAATATTATTTTTGACTTGGTTAATTGTCTAGACGGCAAATACGTCGGACATAAAAATGTAAATTCAAACGAAAGTACAGACGCACGACCGTTGTTGGTTATCAGTTAAAAATCATCAGAATATTAAACATTATCAGGTATTGTCATCAACATGGCGTGTTTATATCTTGTTTTATTACTTTTTCGTTTCTTTTTTGTTTTTTTTTTTTTTTAAATAATAATAACAGGGTGCCCCCTACACTGCAGGCGTTTGTAACGATGCTACTACTACCTTTTTCCCCTAATTTTTTTCCTTTTTTTTTTTTTTTCTTCCCCCAAAGTTAAAAAAAAAAAAAAACCCAAAAATGCGTTCGCTTTTTTTGTGTATATTAAATAAATTATAATTAAAGGTATAAAATTAATTTAACCGTTTTATGCATTGTTCAAAACGTTTCCCCTTTCTTCCACCCCCACCCCCCCCGTGAAACCCCGACAAACTCCATAGCGTTGTTTTATTTCAACCGTTCTAATATTTTTTTTTTTTTTTGCTGCTTTTCAGAAATCGTACCTTGTAAGAAGAAAAAGAAGAAAAATATAAACAATTCTTCAGGGGTGTCCGTATCTCAACTTTTGGCACAGAGAGATCGGGCATTGGCTGCGGCAACAGCAGCAGCACGATGGCCGTCTCCCGGTGGCGTATTATCGGAAAACGTCAGTTATCAAAATATCATACCGAATCAGTATCAGGGCATTCAAGTGATTAGAAATCAACCACCTTTGCGTCAGCAGCAACATTTTGAAAATAACAACATTCAAAACGCGAACGCTTACAAAGGAGAACCCCCGCCTGCGCAAGGACTAGACGACAAAGTTCCTCAATTCCCTTGTGTTAACGTTATTAATAATGCAGGTCGAGAGGAGACCGTTTTGAACGTAAACGGAGTTAATCAAGTGTTGTCGGAAAATCATTCTGCTGGAAATGATTTGATGAGACAGACTCAAATAAATGTTAACTCGTTAGGAAGTCAAAGGCAAGACGTGGGTCAAACCGTTGTGAATCACACGATCAATTACAATAATCATTGCGGTCAAGAATTTTTACAAAATACGGTGATGACGCCTAAACCCGAAGGGGTCGTGATCGCTCCTCAGGGTATGATTTTACCGCACAACGTGATGATGCAGAGACCGAGATCGATTCCACCGTGGCATCAAGCAGGGTTAACGATGAATAAGAAACCAGTACCTGAGACACCCAACGTAGTTTACGACAAAGTTCCTTATATTCAGCAGCAAATGCCGCCTCCGACGTTAGTTTTAGAAGATGCCACATCTCGTAAAAAGCATAAAGTGAATTCAAAAGTTAAAAAAGCATCACAAGATCCGCCTCAGCAAAGTCAGCCCTCTTTCATGGAAAATCCAAGCGCGTATTTGGCTCAGCAAACTGCTTTGCTTCACAATACGATATCTCGACCCAATTTTAACATTTTAAATACGCGACCGGATGTGCAACCAAATATAATTCGACCAAATTCGCCCAACACGTCGCTGGGAATCACTTCATCCGCATTAGTAAACAATTCAAATTCCGTAGTATCTTCAGGTGTTTTGGTACCTTTTTCAAGAAATGGTACTTTTACTCTCAGGCCAACGGTTGGACAAAAATTAGATTCCAACAATCTCATGCAGTCTCAAATAATTCAGAAAAATATTTCTGAAAAGGAAAATGTGTCAAATCGAGAAAACAATTCCAACGGTTTTGGAACCGTACGAAACGTTACATTTAATAATCACGTGTGTCCGAACATGAATTGCATGAATTGCAAAAATTCGTCCATCTTTAACAACATTGAAAAAGACAATTCAAACGATCAACAACACATAAGTGAAAAAATAAAATTTATAAAAGAAGATTTGGAAAAAGTGGACACGGAATTGAATAAGCAAGTTTGCAGTAAAAACGATTGTAGAGCGTCTGAACAATGTCGAGGGGATGCAAAACAATCGAGAACAAAGGATGAAACTTTTATGGAAGATAATCCGGTGACGTCCTCCACCGAGCATCACGCATCGATTCAGTTTAATCAGAAAGTCGTTTCGGATTCGCGACCCATTCAGGGAGGCACCATAAGCACGAGTAACGAGTCTCCACAGCCCCAACCGTCTCCAACATCTTCGAACACTTTCAGACAGGAAATTTCATCTCCTAAGCATTCAGAATTACTACCTCAAAGTCCCGTACTTGGAAATGTTCAAATATCGTCTACGAATTCTTCATACGCAGCACCTTTGCCAAACTCTGTCAAATTGGTCAGGGAAAACGACAATAATTTAAATTCTTCAAATGCAGATAATTTGCATAAAACTAACGGAACTGTCCCAACTGTGCAAACTTTGCAACGAAACGGTTGCCCCTCTAAAAGATCTAATTCTCCCAACAATGACGTTAAATATAAATTTCACAACAGGACTTTTGCAAACGTGTCTACGTCATCAGATCAAAATACGGAGAGTAATTTTTACAAACAAGAAAATCAAATAAAGATACAGCCCGTTTCGAGCAGCAGTCGGGAAGAAAGGGAAATTCGTCAGAAAGATAATGAAATCAAAGGAAATCGTTTAGTGAAAACCATGGCGAGCAGTCACACCGCTAGTAGTAATACTATTACATCCGTTCAAGCGGGTAGAACGCAGACTGCAACAGTTACGGTCAGCAACAACTCGAATTCACCGTCAACGGTTTCACTCATCAATATATCCGGTCAAAATATTTTGAATGCTATCACACAAAAAACGAAAAACAAATCGCCTCTGGAAATGGTGCAAAGTGTTGTCAGTAGTATACAAACGTCATCAGAAGTCTCGAAAAGCGAGTTGCAGACGAATATAACTCCGGCTTCTAAAAATTTATTGACGACGTCAAATGTAATAACGACAAATATATTTACGACACCGGTGAGCGTGACTACATCCATACTTGCTAATGACAATTCAAACGCTGCTGCTACAGTTTTAAAGACGTCACCTGGAGGATTACAAACCGGTCATATTTTAGTGTCCAGCAATGGTCAATACATAGTTGCTTCGAATGGGAACGTCATTCCACAAACAAATTTAGGGAGTTTGAAATTGAGTCAAACGGGATCAATGCCTCCGATGAGTGCATCACCCGTGGTCACCAACGTGACGGGAGCAGTGACGCAAGTTCTGCCCGCAGTGGGAGTAGCACAACAAGTTTTAGGACAATCAACGGTTTTAGTGAATGCGGTACCTGCTCCTTTCATGATTCAACCTGGAGTCATGGCAGTCGATACCGGTATCGGACGTTTAGCCGTAGCCACTGGAAATGTCCTACAGGGCAATGTAATAGATAACAATGCTCTAAGAAATTCTATCAGAGGGGTGGCTCCCGAAAAAGTAAAAAATAAAAAGAATAATAAAAAGCGAAAGAATCAGTTGACTTCTTTGGTGCACATGACTTCTCCGAACAACGTCATTCTAAACCAACCTTTCGGTCCGCAAAATTTTGCCGTTTCGCCAGGTGGAAGCGTGCAACCTTTGCAAGCTGTGACTCTCGTACAAGGCAAACAAGGAGCTCCGACTCAAATCGTTATGAATAATCAAAATAATTTTAATCAATTTAGCAGTCAGCCCCAACAAATCAACTTGTTGCAACCCGTGAATTTAGCATCTGTGTCTAACTTTCCGGCTTTTCAACAATTCATCGTACCTGGATTAGGAAATATGGTGATGTCAACAGATGGCACGACGACCATTCTTCCTGACACAAATATCGGAGTACAACTTCAACTTCAAAATGTTAACGGTCAGAACGTTTTGACTCCCGTGCAAAACACAAGTTTTATTAACGGACAAAGCATATTGTCGACTCCAACCGGAATGCTCATTCGCGCACCAAATAATCAACAAAAAATTATTCAGAACAATCCGAGTCCGCAATTTTTGTCACCGAACAATAGTCAGTTTTTGGTAAATCAATTTCAAGGTCAACTCAGTCCTCTTATAGCTGCTAGCTTGTCACCGAATCAGCAGATTTTCGCGAGCAGTCCTCAAAGGCAATCACCTCAAGATTTTATTCAAATCATACCGACCAGTAGTTCGCAAAACACGACCGTCGTACAGCAGAACACCACGATCGTTCAACAGCAGACGACAATGGTATCTAACAATCAAAATCTCTTAAACAATTCCGGAAAATCAAATTTTATTTTAAGTAACTCGAATAATGTCGACAAACCCATCGAGTTGCAAATATTGGGGACGACTCAACGTTCGAGTCAACCGCCGAAAACGGTAGCAGGTACCCACGTTCAACAACCGAATGTCCAAGCCCAAAAAATAATGGTCCAAGACAAAATGGATTTCGGTACTCAGCATTCGGTATCGACTCAAACGACGGTCAGCGAAGAACCGACCATTTTGGGAGGAGGAGTCACGACAAACAATACATTTTGTCAAACGTTAAACTCGAATTGGAGCGGGAGTCCTCCGGACACGACGACTCACAGTCCCGTAGAATCTGATACGAATTACGAAAGAATACCCACACCGTCCGAAGACAAATCGGACACCATTCCTCAAGCCATGGTTCAATACGTTTCGAGCAGTATCAGCGAATGCGAAAGCGAAAACGAAGGATACATTTTACCAGGGATTCGGAAAAGAGTCACGTCGGGTGATAATAATTTATCGTTGAAAAGTAACAAATCTAAAAATATCGTGGAATCGAGTACGATCCTTCAGGAAACCGGGGTTCAAATACAAATAAGGAATAATTTCGTGTCATCCGATCACATGAGATCAGGTGGTGGTGGTGGTGGTGGTGGTGGAGACGTAAGTAATAATCAACTTTAAAACAATTAATGAAAACAATTGGATCAAAAACGTGGGAATTTTCTCTGCAGGAGTGCATCGTTAGCTCTCATTCGGATATAAACGTTCAAGATAAACGTATTGAATCTCAATCGAACAATTCAAGTTACCAGGAAGAAGACAAAGTAGTAAGACTGGTCGATGCTTTAATCGGAGAAAACAAACCAAACGACCTCGAAGACGAAGGTACGATCAAAAATTAATTATTTTGCATTGTTGTTGGCCGGCTTTTAATATATATATACGCTCATAAGCTTAATATTATTAATGATTCGCTTTTATTTTTTTTAATTCACTTGCAAAAATTAATTTTTTTTTTTTTTTTTTAAATAAAAAAAAAAATGCGGTTAAATACATAATGATGATGTGATATATAAACAAGATAAACATTTATTTAAATATCATTAATATCATTAAAATGTACCTTAATATCCTTATTTCTCAGGTTGTAAGGTTTAACAGAGCAAGATGAGCTTATAGCGCTTTTGGTGCTTTGAGGTTGGACTTGGAAACGCAGCCAATTCGCTTTGCAAATCTAATAATAAAAAAAATTATTATTATTATTATTATTATTATTATTAAGAATCTTATTTATAATAAATAAAAAAAAAAATTAAAGAAATAACAACAATAGTGATAATCGTTATCATCATCATCATCAACATCATCACCACCATCATCATCATCATCATGATCATCGTCGTGTTCATCATTATTATTATTACTATTGTTGCTGTTGCTTGTTATTATTATTATTATTACAATTATTAAAAATAATGACGATAATAATAATGATAATGATAAAAATTGTACATAAGTCTCAGCTTAATCACGCTTCTCTGCCTACGACTTAAAGACTTGCCGTGCTTTCACCTTCAGGTAAAAAGGTATGGAAATTTATTTATTACATTTCATTTATTGTTCATTTAATAAAGATGGTGATGGTAATTAATAAAATAAATTCAAAATTTTAAATTTTTGAAAACGTTCCGGAACATTTTCGTTTGTTTGTTTGTTTTCGAGTTTTTAATCCGCGACCGTTAATATAATGGCGTCGTTTGGTTTTAATCCGCGGTTTTTTTTGTTTTAAAAAAAAGGTACGTTCAGAAACCCGATTTTAATTAAGTCGAGGGCCTCGAGAGCGCGCGCTCACGCACGTTTCGTTCATTTTCGTTTTTTCCGTTAAAGATAAACCGCCGCCATCACCTTATTAAAAATTTTTTCTTTTTTTTCTGTAGTCGTGTGTGTGTGTGTGTGTGTGTGTGTAGTAATAAAAAGTAATTTTTATTATTATTTAGAATTGACAGACTCGAAGGAAAAATTATCCGAAGGAGATTTGGTTTGGGGACCCGTTAGAGGTTCTCCAGCATGGCCTGGAAAATTGATCGGTCTCAATGGTACCGGAGGTAAAGCCGTCGTACGTTGGTTCGGATGTAACAGTTCACCTACCAAAGTAAACATTTCACAATTGCAAAGTTTATCTCAGGGGTTAGAAGCTCATCACAGAGCTTCGAACAAAGGCAGAAAGTAAGAATGGATTTTATGTGACACGACGATGACGATGATGATAAAAACGATTTTTTTTTTTTCTTTTATTAAACGCAGAAATAGAAGATTAAACGTGGAATTAGAAGCAGCCATTCAAGAAGCCATGTTAGAATTAGATAGAATGACCGACAGGGAGAAGAAAATCGTTGTTGGAACGGGACGAGGAAGATCGAGAAGATTAAATCGTTGATTGTTTTTTTTCCACGAGAGATTTAATTTAACTTTTTTCTTTCCTTTTTTTCTTTCTTTCTCTCTCTCTCCCTCTCTCTCTCTCTCTATCTGTATAAAATGGGTGAATCCAGGTGGTTAGCATACAGGTTTCATGTGATAAGAAAAATTTGTAAAAAGGCAAAAGGAAAATGATCATTATTATTATTATTAATTTATTAAAATTATTAAGTTTAGACATTTAGAGGTTAAGTCTGATGATGAAGAAAACAAAAAAATTTAATTTTCGGTCTTTGATTGATTGATTATAGAATCTCAGTGTGTAAAACCCCGTTGAAAATAATTGTTCGATATATCGATCGTATCGATCGTATCGATCGATGGATTGATCGATATATCGAATAATTTTTTTGTAACTTTTAAACCAGTTTATTAACAAACATAAAATAATATTTTTATATGTAAAAATAAATTTAAAAAAAAAATGGGAAAAAATGTTTTTATTTTTTTTTATGTATTATCATTACGTTGAAATTATGTTTACGTCATTGTTGTGACGTAGAAAGATGAAAGATTTATTTGTTGAAAATTGTTTTTATTATCTTTTTTTTTTTTTTGTTCGTCTTTTTTTTTCTTCTTTTTATTTATTTTTATTATTTTTTTATGATGGAAAGAAAAAGTTGAAATGATTTAAATGTAATTATTTGTAAATTATAATTTCAGTATTTTAATAATAATAATAATAATAATAATAATAATATTAATAATAATAAGCAAGGCGTGTGAATAAAAAAAACAAAAACAAAAAAAAAAAAAAAAGAGTGTACATGTGTGTAAAAATTTTATTATCATTATTACTTATAAACACACACGTATATATATGTGTGTATGATTTAAGAATAATGAGTTTTTAATTATTAAATTGTAAATGTAAATAATATAATAATAATAATAATAATAAACGGTCGAATTTAAAAAAAAAAAATATTTGAAGTTTTTTTTTTCTAATTGGAAAATTAAGAAGGAAAAGTGTGTGAATTGTTGTATATCGGTTAAAATAAAAAAGAAATTTTTTTTTTTTGGAAAATAAAAACGTATATTGTAAATCTTAAAAAATGAATTTTTTTTTTTTTTTTTACTTTTTTATCCTTCGTTATTTCCCTTTAAATTCATAATATCCTTATCTTCATAATATTGGGTTGCCCAGTAAGCAACTACGGATTTGGTGATCATCATCCTGCTTCAGACTTTAACCTCTTCTTTGCCGTCTTCGTCTTCGTTTTTTTTTCTTTTTCTTTTCCGGAGCATACGACGTCAAACTCCGGATTTTTAACAATCGCGTTCGCGGTCCTCTTTCGTTCGTAGGACCGCTTCCGAAAATTGTGAAATCGCGGACCATTTCCGAGGTCCGTGAAGCAACCCGTTCACTAAACTACAGATCGACAAGTAGGGTCCGATGACCTCGACCAGCCGCTCCCTGTGTGTGCACCACGCGGGACATACCGTTACCGTGTGCTCTATGTCGTCCTCGGGAGCACCGCAGAACCAACACTCCGCCGTCTCCTCTCTGCCGATGCGAGCCTAGTATGAGCCGAACACCCCGTGACCCGTGAGGACCTGGGTGAGACGACGTGCGAGACAGGACTCCTTCCACAACTCTCCCAACTCGTCTGCCCACCAGTACTTCAGCCGTTTTCGCGTTTTCGAGCGCGAGCCGATCCTCTTCATGCAGGAATCCGAGATCCGTCGTAGGTCGTTCTGGACTCCCCGCGCCATGTCGTGCACGCTTCTTCTTCCTGCGCCTGGAGCAACTTCGTCTCTCCAGGCCTCCGCAGCGAGACACTCGGTGAGCCATTCGTCGTCGAACGATCTCAGGCTCCACCGGGGCGGGAACGAAAACGCCACGTAGGCGTATGTTTTATATACCTTAAATTAACCAATCACGAGTGAAAATGAAGGCGTAAAAAAAGATACAAAATTTTAATTTTTTTACAACAATTTTTAATGGTAAAATACGTTAAGATGTATCAGAAAAACATAAGAAAAAGGAGGTGTATATTTAAAATCAGAGGTGGACGGAGATTTTATATTTAACAAATCAATAAATTAATAAAAAATTGATTTTTAATACATTTACTTATTATAAAGTTTAACTTATAAATACATCCTGGCTTTTTCAATTTCTAAATTTCTGTACTTCAGCTTTTTGTCTGCTTCTTTGGCTGTCTCGTGTTTTTTTTTGCCGGCACGGATACTGCAATCAGTTTACACCACTTTTCCGTATTATACCTCAGGATGAAATCCGGTTTGTTGGTCGACGGCTCGGGTTTATGATATACTGATGTTTTCATTCCGAACCATAATGATAATAATAATAACTCCCGAAAAAAAATTTTTTTCTCCAGATAAAAAAAAAGTATTCATGTTTTGCCAGTATCGGACAACCGGAAATGAAATGGTCGATGGTTTCCGATTGGGATTGGTAAATTCGGCACTTGTCATCTTGGCGGACTTTGAGAATTACTTTTTCATGGGGATGGGTCCGCAATGCCTAATCTTGAGCCGCTGTAATAAACGCTTCCGTTTCAACTTTAAACCTCTACGATGATCACTTCTTCTTCTTCTCTCCTGAGCTTCGAAAATCCGCCGTCGCAGCATCCGTCGTCGACGCCCGTCGGAGCCATCGCGTCATCTCGGGCTTTTTTACGCTGTGGCGATGCGGACCCTCGCTTGCGAATCGCCTGTTGGAATCGAAAGATTCCGGAGATGAGTTGATCTGTGGGGGGCTTTGGATCTTCCCGCGTTATTTCTGCTTGCAATCCCATGATCCCGAAGATCGAACGATGAATCCAGACATCCGGTCGCATCCCTGAAAAGAAAGAACATATGCCGGGGTCCACGTCGTCTACCCCGAGATTGGTAAGGAACAGGTCTGTTTAAGAATAAACATCCGCTGCACCCGGCCTCCAAGTAGCTGGATTACAGAAGCACGCCACGACTCCCGGCCCCAATTATCTTCACCACCTACTACGTCTCCACCTCCTTCTCCTCCTGATCTATGCGCTTAAGAGATATCGCAGAGCGATTCTCTTCTATTAACCCTGTAACTTTGGGGAACCTTTTTTTTTTTCATATCTCAGGAGAAATGCAGATTACGCACAACCCCTCCGAAGAGGGAGTGTGGGGCTCGAAAGTGGCCTGTGGGAAATTGGGGGTATGGGATTCGAAAGAAGGCCTAACCGGGAACCATACCCACTAAAATTCCTGAGCATGTCGCAATAGCGTGGCTTATATGAAGAGGGGGGGACGATCGTTGGGGTAGTACCCACATTTCAGTCAGTCCCCACTCCGGGAAGCCAGAACGTTACCATTTTACACGATTACATTGGTGGGAGATTCGCCCTAGTCTCCGTTACGCCGTCACCTCGAAGACGAGAACGCATTTTCCAGGACGTTTGGCAAGTCCCTTTCGGGAGTGTCCTCCGGTCCTTCGCTGGGGGGAAAGGGATGGGAAACTCGCCTGTTTCCTGAGAATGCGATCGGGTGGGGGATAAAAGACTTACCTTCGTTTTCTGAAAAGGGACTTCGTCATTAAAAGTTAAGTGTAAGTTGATCGCATCCTCTAATACTAAGGTTTCTCGGGATCGTAAGGAAAAGACAGACGAGGGATCGTCCTGGGTCGACGAACCCTCAAGAAATGTTAGAAATAAGAAAAAATAATTAGACTTACCGGCGACGAAGCTAAGTTCGTCGCCGTAATCCACGGTATGATCAGGCGTTGATGGTTTCTTCTTCACCGCCGCTGCCGCCGACGTTTTTCTTCTTTTTTCTTATTTCCTGGAGCGCACGACGCCGAACTCCAAATTTTTCCCGTTCGCGTTCGCGGTCCTCTTTCGTCTGTAGGACCGCTTCTGAAAATCGCGAGATCACGGACCATTCCCGAGGTTCACGGAGCAACCCGTTCACTGAGCCGCGTATCAACAAGTCGGGACCGATGGCCTCGACTAGCCGCTGCCTATGGACGTCCCACGTGGGACATGTCGCAATTGTGTGTTCGACGTCGTCCTCGGGCGCACCGCAGAACCAACACTCCGCCGTCTCCGACTAACGAGTTTACGACTATGTGGGAGTTTAGTGGGCGATAATGGGTGTCGAGGGGGCGATAAGGGGAGTTTAATGGGCGAAAATGGGTGTCGAGGGGGCGAAAGTGGGTGTCGAGGGGGCGAAAGTGGGAGTTTAGTGGGCGATAAGGAGAGTTTAATGGGCGAAAGTGGGTGTCAAGGGGGCGAAAGTGGGAGTTTAGTGGGCGAAAGTGGGTGTCGATGGGGCGAAAGTGGGTGTCGAGTGGGCGATAGTGGGAGTTTAGTGGGCGAAAGTGGGTGTCGAGTGGGCGAAAGTGGGTGTCGATGGGGCGAAAGTGGGAGTTTAGTGAGCGAAAGTGGGTGTCGAGTGGGCGAAAGTGGGTGTCGATGGGGCGAAAGTGGGTGTCGATGGGGCGAAAGTGGGTGTCGAGGGGGCGAAAGTGGGTGTCGAGTAGGCGAAAGTGGGTGTCGATGGGGCGAAAGAGGGAGTTTAGTGGGCGATAGTGGGAGTTTAGTGGGCGAAAGTGGGTGTCGAGTGGGCGAAAGTGGGTGTCGATGGGGCGAAAGTGGGAGTTTAGTGGGCGAAAGTGGGTGTCGAGTGGGCGAAAGTGGGTGTCGAGTGGGCGAAAGTGGGAGTTTATAGGGCGATAGTGGGTGTGGAGTGGGCGAAAGTGGGTGTCGAGTGGGCGAAAGTGGGTGTCGAGTGGGCGAAAGTGGGTGTCGATGGGGCGAAAGTGGGTGTCGATGGGGCGAAAGTGGGTGTCGATGGGGCGAAAGTGGGAGTTTAGTGGGCGAAAGTGGGTGTCGAGTGGGCGAATGTGGGAGTATAGTGGGCGAAAGTGGGAGTTTAGTGAGGGAAAGTGGGTGTCGAGTGGGCGAAAGTGGGTGTCGAGTGGGCGAAAGTGGGTGTCGAGTGGGCGAAAGTGGGAGTATAGTGGGCGAAAGTGGGTGTCGATGGGGCGAAAGTGGGAGTTTAGTGAGCGAAAGTGGGTGTCGAGTGGGCGAAAGTGGGTGTCGAGTGGGCGAAAGTGGGAGTTTAGTGGGCGAAAGTGGGTGTCGAGTGGGCGAAAGTGGGTGTCGATGGGGCGATAGTGGGAGTATAGTGGGCGAAAGTGGGTGTCGAGTGGGCGAAAGTGGGTGTCGAGTGGGCGAATGTGGGAGTATAGTGGGCGAAAGTGGGAGTTTAGTATATAATCGCGTATAGTCGCCTGACCCTGACCTGCGGTCCGCGCAGGTTCGGCATCAGGCGTCCTAACGTCGCGCTAACGGCTCGGATCTTCCATCCGAGGTGCGCCAGATGTTCCCCGAAGTGAAGGCCGGAATCAAGAACTAAACCCAAGTATTTCAGCGAGCCATTCAGTCCGATTCTTAGGTTGTTCACGGTAACGAGGACGTCGGTTTCGCGGACGATGAAACTGTCTTCGGCAGAGACACCCGGAGACCGGTGTCCCGGATGGCCTCCACCGTCGCGTTAAGTCCCGTTTCGGCGCGTTCGCGAACCTCTGCCCACCCGCGACCGGTCACTACGAGCAAAGTGTCGTCGGCATCGCAAGTCAACGATACGCCTTCGGGAAGAACGGTCCGGGTGAGGACGCGGTCGTAGGCGATGTTCCACAGGAGCGGTCCTAGAACCGATCCCTGGGGAACGCCGCAGACACGTCCGCCCTTCCCGTCGTTCCGTCCGGTTTCTCGTACGCGATCTTCCTCTTCGAGAGGAAGACCCTATCACCGACACGAGATATCTAGCACGGACTTCGACGTTAGCCCGTCCCTTATCGCGGACAAG
>NW_002987246.1:11971-76873 GCF_000006295.1 Pediculus humanus corporis | reverse complement strand
AGACCCACCGAGCCGTTACTTTGGGGAACCTGAGTTGGTCTTTGCGATATGCTTCTTAAACGCAATGCGAATGACCCATTTTCGAAAGAATGGTGAGCGGAGATGAAAAGTGGGCTTCTATGATGACTTTTTGAGGAAAAAATCCTGGTCTAGGCAAGGGAACACAGGCACCAACAACTTCTAAGGCTTACATTCACCAAAAAAAGGTACTGTCATCATTTCGGTGGTATTACAAAGGCATAGTCAACTTTGAGCTGCTGCCACGAAGTCAGACCATAAATTCAGAGGTTTACATTCGACAATTGACTAATTTAAATAATACCATCCAAGAAAAACGACCGGAGCCACCCAATGGAATTGTCTTTCACCACGATAATGCCAGGCCCACCTCATCTTTAGCCACCCGACAAAAACTACTGGAGCTAGGCTTGGATGCTGATAGCTAGGCACATTATCATTTGTTTTTATTTCAAAGGAATCGATTCGAGACCTGAAATGAATTCTGGAAAATTCTGAGGAACCCATAATAAAACCTTTTGTCGTCACAAACAAAATACAAAAAAATATTTTTAAAAAATATTTTATTTAAAATAAAATAATTTAAAGCTATTATTATTATTAATAAATTTTATTCGTTTTAAATAAATTGATAATAAAAGCTCTATTATTATTATTATTGAAGATTTATTTTATACAGGCATTAGAATTTTCTTTCTTTTTTTAAATAGCATTTCTCAGCATTTAACACAGCATTTAAATTTTTTTTTACAATTTAATTATTCAATTAATTATAATTTACACATAAAAAGAGGACATTTTTATAATAGTCGATGATTCATTTATTTTTTTTAAATTAATAAATATATTACGAAAAAAATAAACAATTACCTTAAGCCAATAATAATAATAATGATAATAATTAATAAAATTTATTTTGCAAAAAAAATAAAGAAAATTTGAACAGAGCAATAAAAGCATTCTCACACAAAAACCGACATAATTTTTCTAATATTCAATCACCTCCTCATAAAATTCAAAAAACTCACACACATCAAACATTATCATTATCATTTATTTTTTAAATTTTTCATCATCATCATCATTCTCAAACCGTTCGGTGTATTATTAACTTAATAATAATAATAATAATAATAATAATAATAATAATAATAATAATAATAATAATAAAACGGTCATTTTTTAAATAAAATTTATTAATTAATTAATTTTAAATGAGTTTTAATTATTTTCCCACGCTTCAAATTAAAAAAAAAAAAATTCAATTCATCGTGACTGGCTTCAACGCAACGTTCCAGAACCCAATAATAATAATAATAATAATTAAAACGGAAAATCGAAAAAAAATCGAAAAAACTTATTTAAACCCAAGCGATAAAAAAAATAAACTCATTGATATGTCCATAAAATGTTATAATAATAATCCACCAAAATCATCATCATCATTATTATTATTACTATCATTATCATTATTTTAAATAAAATAATTAATTAAAATAATTATTCAAAAAAAAAAAAAAAAACAAAACAAAAAACTACTACCACGAAAAAAAAACTAAAACATTTTCTATTCATTTTCTTCTGCTTATTATTATTATTATTATTATTATTATTATTATTATTATTATTATTATTATTATTATTATTATTATTATTTACAACGAGAGACAATTTTTTTTTTTGGCAAGAATTAATTACATTTAATCGATAATAATAATAATAATAAATTAAAATTAATAATATATTATTTAATATTAATATTTTTTTTTTTTAACTAACCAATACAAACATAAATTTTTTTTTCTTCTGCTTTTATCATTATTATTATCATTTAATAAACGCTTTACTATATAAATCTATTTATTTATTTATTTTTTTTTTTTAATTTTAATAAATATAATTTATTTATTTATTTTTTAAAATAACATTTTTTATTAAAATAAAAATTAAAAACTGCGTAATTGTACTCGTTTTAATAATAATAATAATAATGCTGTAAGAGAAAAATATTAAAATTCGTCTGCACTCGTTGCCCCTCAATTTATCAATCAGGTTTTAAGACAAAATTAATAATAATAATAATTATAATAAAATTAAACTAAAAATGAATTTAAAATTCAATAAAATTTTTCTTTTCTCTTTCTCCTCCTCTCTCTTTCCCCCTACCCCCTCGCTCCTCCCCTCCCTCCCTTCTCCCCAATCGAATTTAAATGGAAAAAAAGAAAAACATTCCATCGACATTTTGTGTTGTTGTTGTTAATAGAAAAGAAAAATTTGACTAGTTTAAATAAAATTTAAATACTAAAAACATCAACGTCAAATGTGCTAAAATTGAAAATGAATGATTTCTCGGTTCTCCATTTATTCTTACGTCACTATCCTGTAGGAAAACTCTATCAATGACGTGTATTATACCATTCGTGCAATGTACATCCGGTCTGAAAACAGGTATCGATTCACCGCGCCAATCGATGACGTAACCTGAAAATAACCGTTTCTAATTATTAATTTCATGGAGGTCGTACGAACGAACGAACGGTTGAACCGGGGAAAACTGGAGGGTGGGAGTGGGGGGGGAAGGATGTGAATGCACAACAAAATGGACGAACGTGTTTTGTTCTGATAATATAAAAATGCTCACCTCTACCTGGACTTGGCACATGGGATAAAGAATTATATCCATGCGTTCCTGAAACCACAAATTTAAAAACACCTCAAAAAAAATTTTTCCATTTTTTTTTTTTTTTTTATAAAATGATAATGATAATATGATAAAGGATGAGGGGTGGTGGGGGCATTTTGGAAAGAAATGAATGAAAATTTTACCTTCATACGTACCTTTATCAACTTCTTTAACTCTTATTTGAAGACTGTCTCGTAATGTTGGAAGTGTTGTTGTATCGTTTGACATTTGTTTCAATTCCGCCATTGTGAATACTTTATCGTGTATTACCAAATGTCTTTCTAATATTTGTCGAACCTAAATAAATAAATAATTAATAAAAAGGAATCGAAATCATTTAATAATTAAATAAATATGGCGTATAATTACGTGATAACCAAATTCGGGCATGAATAATTTTTTATGAGCCGATGGAAACATAATTTCAGCTTTTTGCCAAGCATAATCTCTCGGTACGAAATAAGTAAATTTACGATTTAAATTTTTCAATTGACCGTTAAAATTTGTTCTTTCACCCAAATGAAACGTTTTGCTGCAAAAAAAATAAATAAAAATGGCGTAAAATGGTGCGTGTGAAAATTTTTTTTCATTTGTAAATTTTGTTTTATTTAAAACTTACTTGAGCATCGGATCGGATGCCAATTTATCGCGGACATTTTGAAATGGAACACCTAACACGTGATCAATTATATGGACTATACCGTTTTCGGCAGCTATATCCGGTTGTATGACGGTGGCGTTAACTCCACCGCCTTCTACTGTAAGAGTTTTATTATTGTTTGGACTCACGACGACGTTGAAATAAAGATTTTTTCTACCACCGGAAGTGACAACTTGAAAAAGCTTTTTTTTTTTTTTAATACCGGAAATAAATACATTTATTTATATTATTTATTACATAAAATGATTTTAATAATGACGTAAATGAAATTAACCTCTTTATCGTTGTTGCTCATTATAACATCCATGGGTAATTTCATTTCGACCAAATGTAAATCCAATATTTCTCTTAATTTTTTCTTATCGTTTATGACACCGTCCAAATGCATTTCCGACCATGCAGCATTGTTTGGAGCAAATAACGTGACACCAGAATGCCTCCTATTTATTCTTTCGATAAAATCACCTCCGGCATCTAATATTATTTTGTAAAATCTGTACAGGGGACCGTCGTTTTTTTCCTGCGTAAAATTTTTTTTTTTATTTATTTTTTTCCGTTAATCTCCAAATTAAAAACTACAACTACTTTCTGTCTATTACTTCTTTCTATTATTATTTAAAAATATCCTTAGAAAAAAAAGAAAAATACTTACAATGCCCTAGGTGAAGATGAAACCATACAACATCCATGCAAGCAACAAACATCAATATTAAGAAATATGTTTGTTAATAGGTACAAAAGAAAAGAAAAAAATTTTTAAAGTAATCGAACTTTAATTAATAAGAATCGATTAATTTAAAATTATTGTTTTTAATGATAGTTGACAAAGATATTTTTTAATTATTATTATTATTATTATTTTCTAATCTAAAACTACTTACTACTACTAAAAAAAACAAGCTGCGATTTAGAAAATAAAAGAAAATTTAGGGAAAACATGCATTATTGTAATTAAACGGAAGGAAAATTATTGTGACGTCATCAAAATTTTTTTTTTTTTTTTTTTTTAAATAATAAGCTCGTGTGCCTCATTCACCAATCGTGTGCGCGTGTGTTTGTAAAAAAGCTTTACGCGGGCATTGTAAAACAAAATAATAATAATAATAATATATAATGATAAAAGCTTTTTGATTAATTAATTTAATTTTTAGCTTTATTGTGCGACGATGAATTAAATACAAAAAAAAATTTTTCTTTTCAAGTACATAAATTTTGCGTTTGTTTGTTTGTTTGTTTGTTTGTTTTCGTTTGTTTGTTTTGTCTTAGGCATCTACTAATAATATATTAGTTTGTTTACTATTTAATTCGTAAAAAAAAAAAAAATGTTATTCGTATTATTTTCATTATTATTATTATAATAAGTATATTATTGTTTAATTGTTTACCTCAAACGACTTCGATCGGTAATTGTTATAAGAAAAAAAAAGAGAATAATAATAATAATAATAATAATAATAATAGGTATGAGGTAATGAATACATCTATTAAATTAACCGTTTGTTAAACAATTATGTATATAAAAAACAAAAATTATCTAACATCAAGTTCAAAAAAAAAAAAAAAAAAATGAAACGAAGCCAATGAAATACGATTATTAAAAGTTTTTGGATTTAAACAAAAAATTAACGATTTTTTCTAATTTTGTCATTTTTTTGTCTTCTGCTAGTCGCCGAAAATAATAATTAAACATCCTGTTTTCCAAAAAAAAAAAAAAAAAATTAAGGCCTCGAAAAATTAATTGATGACGAAAAAAATAATTTAAAAAAAATTAATTTACGAATACCGTTAGACAGTGAGCATCGCTTGCGCATGGCTACCAACGTTTAAAATTTTAAATTTTTCTCTCTCTCTTCCTATTTATTACTTCGTGATAGGTTTGAATGGACACAAGTGCAATGACCACCACGAAAAAAAAAAAAAATTTTTTTGTTTCAAATGTAAAAAGAAAAAAAAAAAATAATTAATGGCCGCCATGTTTTTTAATGTTTTGTTCGTTTGCCATCGCGATAATAATAATAATAATAATAATACGTAATGATGCCTTTTTGTTCTTTTGCAATCATGATGGATATTTAATAAAACGTTTCGATTTATTTATTTATTTATTATTTTTATTATTATTTTTTTAAACAAAAGCAATAAAAAAAAAAAAAATTTGTACTGTTGTAATAAAAAATTATTTAAAAAAAAAAAATAATAAAAATCAAGTCAGTCATTTTAAACTTAACAAAAATATCTTATTTATAATAAGTGGTTTTTTTGTATATAATATCATTATTATTATTATTATTATTTATTTTAAATTCATTCATTGGCTTCGTTTACATGTGATAAATAAATGAATTGATTAAATGACTCCAATAATATTTAATAGAATTGAAGAAATAATTCATTTGATTACTAACCTTTAAAAATTGTTCAACCGTCGTATCGACAACCATCAATGGATGCCTTATTAAATGTATGACGCCATTTTTAACTGGAATGTTGGCTTTAACGATTTCAGCGAGTACGACTCCCGTGGGATGACTATCATCTCCCAATATCGTATGACTTTTCACGTACACTAAAATAAAATTTTTCATTTTCAATATGGTTGTTGATGATGATGATGATGAAAACAACTTAAATTTTTTTCCCTTTTTGGTGTTATGTTACCGGTCGACGAAGATTTTAATTGAGAGAGAGAGAGGGGAGAGGTAGAGAGAGAGAGAGAGAGAGAGAGAGGAGAGAGAGAGGAGAAAGAGAGAGACAGAGAGAGAGAGAGAGGGTAAGGGAAAAGGGTAGCTAAATCATTTTTTCTAATTCACCAGCTGTTCGTTTTTTTTTTTTTTTTTTTTAAGGTACACCTGCCTAAATAAATAGGTACGAACTACTACCATCACTACCACCTGGTAGGGTTTGTTTGTTTATTTATTTATAAAAAAAAAAAATTGACTTTCAAGAGTTTCATCAAAATTTATTTTTTTTTTTTTTTTCGATATATAAATTCCTTTTTTTAAAAGGAATTTTTAAAAGGAAATCCATTAACTTACTTTTAGAATGTTTTCCATCGTTTTGTTGCGTGAATGATATTGTTACTTTCATCATGTCGTGAAAAGCTAAAGTTTTATATTCAATAGCTTGTGGAGTTGCACTAGTAAATAAAACGTGATGTGGTATAACGTGTCCATCGATGACTTTTTGATCTATTTTTTCCGGTCTTGAGGGAGGCTAAAAAAACAAAACAAAAAATTATTATTATTATTATTATTATTTAATTAAAAAGGTTGTTTACGTATCCATTTGTAATAATAAATATCTATACTCGCAAAGCTTTAATAATAAAATGAGTTATTGATCGTTCGTTTTTTTTTTTTTTTTTTAACGGAAAATTTTTTTTAGTTTTTCCGATTGTTAACGTGAGGAAAATTCATTACAAAAAAAAGGAAAATTATTTGTTAATTAAATTTTATTAATGTTAAAAGTTTATATTATTATTATTATTATATTTTTTTTTTTTTTGTTTAAATGAAAATTTTTGTAAAAGCGAAAGAATCGTAAGGTTAAAGAGAGTGAGGAAAATTCGAGTGTTTTTTGCGAGTATTTTCCTTTCCTTTGTTTATTTTACGCGTGTCGCGTTGTTGATTCATAAAAATTATGAATTAAATTACGCGGAAATAATTTTTCGAATCGAAAACGTTCCCCGAAATTCCCTTCCCCCACCCCACCCCCCCCCGAAAAAAAAAAAGGTAACAAATGTCCATCTACGAATTCTTTTGTTCGGATTTAATTATTTCCTGGAAATATTTGTAACCGAATTTTTTGTTTAATTACAAATGATGAGATATTTTTTTGTGAAATCGAATGGCCCCCCCCAAAAAAAAAAAACCCGAGTATAAAAAAATGAGAGTAGTTAAGATTGTTTTTCAACTCTCTTTGTGTCCCTAATAATAATAATAATAATAATAAAACGACCTTGAATTGATAGATTCGGATGAAAGCGTTTATTTTAAACTTGAATCATCATCGTTGGACCCCCTATTACATACATTATTATTATTATTACTTATTCTTATGAGTAATTTTTACACTTGAAAAAGTTTTTTAAAAAAATTATTTTTTTTCTTACAATAATATTTTGTATGCAACAAATAATAATAATAATATGCTGACGAATGTTCTTTTTCTTTCCACAAGCTTCGATCAAAAGCCACGACGTAATAATAATAATAATAATTATTATTATTATTATTTAAATGGCAAATGCAACGAATGTATTTTTAATGAGTGCGTTCGAGGCAACAAGACGTACGAAAAAGTTAAAATTTGGAATAAGAGAAAATCATTTCGATCCTTCATTTTGTTTTTTTTTAATCAGGTAAACATGCTCGGTTTTTTTTTTTTTTTGTTGGAAAACGTAAAAAGCTCAAGCCAAAGCTTTTTTTTTTGTTCAGTAGAGCTTTTTTTTTTTTTTTACATACTTTAAATAAATCGGCAAAAGATTTGATTGTAACGTTAAAGAAAATACTTCCACCCAATTGTGGAGGAATAGCATCACTCTCTCTTTTAAACCGCTTCTGTAAGACAATAATTTTTTTAACTGCCATGAAATGTTACTTCAATTATCAAATTATTATATATAATTTTTCGTTAAAGTTAACGACTTGAGTTTTCCCCCCACCGCCACTCCCCTTCCCCCCTTATTCCCTCTAAAATTTAAAATTTGGCGCGAAAAGTGTATTAATAAATAATTTTTGTAAAAGTTTTCTCAAGTAATAAAGAAAAGAAAACGGACAACGCCCCGCCCCTTTCTCCGCCCCCGTATATCGTAAATCGATTTATTAACGTTAGGGAAAAATTTTCAATAGAAAAGGTTAATCCTTACCATGAAACCTTCGTCGACGGGTATGAAAAAGGTATAACGACCATCGGCACGATAAATGGTTTCCTTATTATTAAGTATGACCCTTTGACGAAAGGATCGAACTCTGTGTTTACCCAAACCTATGCTTTCACTCTGGTTAAGAAATTGATAAGCATCAGGATTGTATAAAAATACGCTTGGATTCGATGATATGACAGGTTCCAAAACTTCATCAATCATGTGTAAAACCTTTGAAAAAAAAAAAAAAAAAAAAAAAAACAATTTTTTTTACTATTTGTTAATTATAATTATTATTATTATTATTGATAAAAAAAAAATTACCTGTTTTTTTTTATTTTGATTATAAGCTTGTACGTTACTTTTCGGTATTATTACTTTACCATTGTTAACGTAAATTTCATTTCTGTGATTTTTAGTTATCCAAAGTGGAGGATTACCTTCGAAATCTGTTGGTACCGATTGACCGCTCGTCATTTCGCTTAACGTCAATGGTAATGTTGCTGAAATTAATAATAATTATTTATTATAATTAAAAAAAAAAAAAGGTTCGCTTTTATTTTAAATTGTTGGATTCGAGTTTAAAGTTTACATCAGCATTTATTTGACATTTCCCTGACCCAATTCCTCTTTAAACCAAAAAAAAAAAAAAAGGAAAATTAAATTTTGTGGTTTTTATTACTTACCCATATGATAACTGACCAATGATTCTTTAACCGACGTTGCTTCAAAATTTTGAAATGCTTTGTTTGTTGGTGCAAAAACTGTCAATGTTCTATACGACAGAGTTGCATTGGCAACAAGATTGTTTTCTAATAACGAATAAAACTGAAAAAAAAAAAAAAAAAAAAAAAAACAAATTAAATTAATTTTTGTTTCCTCCTCCCCAAATTTGTTTGTTTCCTCCCCCCCCCCTCCCCCTGTAAAACAAATTTAAAAAAAAGGAAAAAAAAAGGAAAAAAAGTTTTATTTACGATGAGGTTTCAACCCCTTTACAATTAACAACAATATTTCTCCCTTTTTTTATAATATTACGTCATTTTTACAAGAACACGCTCACGCACAACCCCAACCCCTCCCCACTCCCTCCTGACATTTTCTACTTTATTTTATTTTACACTCGAGTGAATTTTTGTTTAGTTTCTATGACGAAAGGGTCAAAATTCCCCTCCTAACCGATACCTACCTTTTTCTTACTACTCTCCTTTTTTTTTTTTTTTTTAACAATCCTTTCGCATACAATTTTTTTTCCAACCCTTAAAAATCATAATGTCAATTCAATATAAAGTAAATTTAAGGGTATAAACAAACAACTCCTTATAATGTTTTTTTTTTTTTTTTTTTTTTTTTATGTTGTCAAACAAACATTACTTTTTTGATTTTAATGAAGATTAATAATGTTAATCCCTCCCTCCTCTCCCCCCCACTTCGAACTGATTCGTATTATGATTCGTACGGTCAACCAAATTGACCGTTACACCAAAGAAAACAAACAAAAAATTTTCATTCAGATTTAAAATAAATTACCACGACACGCGCATTAGAAAATGCATTTTGAATGCATTCACGTTGCATATGTTGTTGCAATGCAATTTTCCATTCATTCATAAATTAATTTGCATTCAAACAATCGAAAAGGGAAAAAATGCGAAAAAATAATTATTATTATTATTATTTAGTTGTAAAATTTTTTATAAAAATTATTATTAATAATAATAATAATAATTATCGAGGTGAACATTTTTTTTTTTTTTTTTCGTTAGTTTGTTAATGAATGAATGAATTAATGAAAGAGATGGGTGCAGTTGTTTATTGTTGTTGTTGTTGTTTGTGTGTGTGTGCGGTTGTTGTTGTTTTCTATTTAAGGGATTTTGGTTTTATCTATATTCTTGAAAATATTATGGTCGACTCCTTTTTAATTACAACAAAACTCTTGATGAATATTTCGAGTATTTTATTCGGGTTAAATTATTTTTTTTTTTAAAAAGGGAAAGAAAAATAAACATTTTTATTTAAAAAATTATTAATTACACTCAATTCGTTTTCATAATAATAATAATAATAATAATAATAATAATAATAATAATAATAATAATAATAATAATAATTTTTTTTAAAAAAACGATTAAATTCAAACGGTATTAAAATGGATTTTCTGCCATATTGGAAAAGATTAACGGGGGAAAAAAATTTTTTTTAAACGTGAAAAATATTCGCTTTATCATTATTATTATTTTTGGGTAAAAATTTTCAATTTAGCTGTTGCTGTTGTTGCTGTTGTTACGAAAAGTAAAATTTTAATTTAAAATTTAAAAAAAAAAAAAAGATGAAAATAAGTCGATGAATGAAAACCTTTTCTTCTGTAACACTTATTGTTAATTTTCCGAAAGGGAAATTTTTTTTTTTTTGTAATATTATGTGTCAGTAGAATATACAAGAACGTTTTGTTTAATATTTTAAAGGGAAAAAGGGGAAAAAAGGGAAACCGATAACTGGGAAAATATGTGTGGCGCCACATAACTAACTCTAATATTGATTTTTTGTCCCCCGGATTTATTCTGTCCTTTTTCCTTTCTACCTTTTTCCAAATGCGCATCGCAATTGGAACAAAAAAAAAATTGTTTATTTACATTATTTATTTATTTTTTTATTTTTTTTTCCGCCATTAAAGTTTAAATAAATAAATAAATAAATTAATGAAATGGATTTCACGGTTTTTTAAATAATAATAATAATAATAATAAATAATTTATACGCCATGTTTTTATTAAAAGTAATTAATAATGGAGTTTGTTTATGTAATAAATTACTATTATAGGCGTGATATAAAATTTTTTTGACCCTATACTTTATTAATACGGTTAAGTCACGGTTGTGATCCAGAAAAAAAAAACGGGAATAAATATAAGAACGACGCCTGATTTACAAAAAATTACTTTAATTCTTTATTATTATTATTATTTTTTTTTTTATATATATATAAACTCCTTTTTTATTACTTTTTATCAATGAGTAATTTAATAAAACGTTTAATTAAATTAAATAAAATCTCTATTAGTATTATATGGAAAAAGAAATGAAGAGAGAAAATTTAAACAATTTTCCTTTTTTTTTTTTTTTTTTTGTACAGATTGATATAAAACAGCGGGAAATCTAAAAGCAGAAGATTTTTCTTTTTTGTTCTATATTAACTTTTTTTTTTTTTTCTTACATAAAAAAAAAAAACATTTTGACCGTTACGCATGTGCTTAAAACCGTATATCCTGGCCAAAATATTAGTTAGTTAGTCTGTTAGTTAGACCATCATAAAAAATGATCATCTTGTTAAAAACAAATTAAATTCAACGTAGAATCATAATAATGATGATGATGATTATGATGATGATGATGATGATGCTTTGTCATTGTTAATAAATTTAATAGATTTCTTATTAAAATAATTGTTTGGTAATTTAGTAAATGTAGTAAATTTTTTCCTTTTTTAGTTTAGTAAAGTTCATCGTATTGTTATAAAAGTTTTAAATTCATTTAAACCTTTTTCTACGCAAGGATTTGAATTCGTTTTAATTAAGGTCAAAGTTCAAATTCGAAATAATAATAATAATAATAGTAAAAAGGTTTGACAAACAATAATAAAAAATATGTATTTATTGTTGCATTATTATATTTTTTTTTTTTTAAAAAAAAAGGGGGGTGATTTTTAAATTCAAAGGGGTTGAAAAAAGCGTCAACGTGACGCCTGCCACCATTTCAACCTCGTGTAATACGAGCCTGACACCGAAATAATAATAATAATAATAATAATAATAATAATAATAATAATAATAATAATAATAATAATAATAATAATAATAATAATAATAATAATATATATATATATATACATATTGATGATACGATATTTCTATAGCATTCGCATCGTTTTTTTTAAATAATTTCATTTCAGTTTTTTTTTTTTACCCTTCGTTAATTTAAATAAATAATAATAATAATAATAAAAAACGTTTTTGTTTAAAAACCATTCGAACCAAAAATTTATTTTGTTTATAATTTGACATTTAAAAAAAAAAAAAAAAAAAAAACTTGAATGATTTCATTATGTCGAATGAAAAATCCTTTTTTTTTTTTTTTTTTCTATTTATATGTTTTGTTTATAATCACACGAATGAGGTTTTTTTTTTTTTTTTCAATATTACGAAATATAAACAATTTTTAACGACATCATAAGACGTCATTTAAACAAATAATAATAATAATAATATTAACGAAAAACTAAATAAATTGATCAATCTTTTCATTTGAAGTATATATATATATGAGAGAGTTTATAAATTTTTTCGTAATATAAAAATTGGCTCGATAAATTACCCTCCCTCCCCACTCATAAAATACACATCAATCAATCATTTTAAATATGTTAAAAACTAACTCAAATTTTCCACCCAAAAATTTTCTTTTTCTCTAAACTCTATATCGTATGAAAATAATTCGGAAAATTTTTTTTTTTTCTTTATCCCAGGTACAATCATTTGATTCATCCATGCGATCAGGTACATCCGCCATATATATTTATTTAAAAAAAAACATGGTGTCAAATGTGTATGAAACGTAAAAAATTTTTATATTGTTTAATAGCGCCTTATTCCCTTTTTTCCCTTTTTTCGTTCAGGAACCAAAAAAAAAAAAAAAATGTCGGACGATTAATAAGAATATGAAAAACTCTTTGAGTAGTAAAATAAAAAAAATTTATTATTATTATTATTATTATTATTATTACGATGATTAATTAATAAAGATTAACTTAAAATATTATTATTATTATTATTATTAATTTTTGTTGGTTTATTCAAAGAAGAGTTTAGAGAAGAGAGAGAATAAAGATTAAAGTTTAATGAATACAATAATAAAAAAAAAATGTACTAGAAAAAGAGTAATAGAATAATGGCGTACAAAAGATTTAAATGAATTTCAAATGGTTCCCAGTTTAAAAAATATAACAACCCTTTTTTCTTTTATATTTAAAGAATGATTTAAATGATGGTTAGTTTTTTAGTTTTTTAGTTTTTTTTTTGGGGAGAAGCCTTTAAATTCAATACTGTCGGTTTATTTAAGAAAAAATAAAATTTATTTTCCTTTCGTGTTTTATATGCCTGAAAAAATTATTATTATTATTCACGTTTTAATTTTTTTTTTTTTTTTTTCCTTATGAACACGTGACACAACAAACCTTTAAATCCTCTCACGCAATTTAAATATACTGTTTGAATCGTATGCATAATCGTATCAAGATATTTTTTTTTTTTATTTAAATGTATAAAAGGAAAACAAACGACAAACAAAAACCCTTACGCACATTAAACTAAACTGAAAGGGGGAGGAGAAGGGGGGGGAAGGAATTTCGATTTTATTACCATTCAATTATTATTATTATTGTTTAAACACAACCCTGACAACAACAACCATTACCTACATGGAAAATCATACGAACAGTTAATCATTTTTATGCAAAAACCTCACCAACAACAACAACAACAACAATTTCTACTTTTTTAAATTTGGTTTTATGTTTTCTTTTGTTTCTAGAAAATGTTATCCGATATAAACAATAAGAGAAAATGCAACAGTGTAAATTATTTTGAAAATTTTATTGTGATATAAATTTATTTAGCGAAGCGTTAACCCTAAAAAAAGGAAGTATTTAATTGAAAAGCGTGCAAATTATGTGTTTGGATTATTCATATATATATATATACATACAATCAAATAGTATAAATTGAAAAAGACCAACAAAAGTTAAAATAGTAGTCATAATAATAATAATAATAATATTATATATGTAACATTAATTAGTGTCATTTAACAAAAATCTAAAACTAAATTAATATTATTATTTAATTTGTTTAATATTGTTTAAAATCGATTTGAACGAAAAAAAAAAAAAATGGCTTTTGTGTATTGTGTAATTGAAATTACATTCATTTTCTTTTTTTTTTTTTTTATCATTTTCCGACTTGAAAAAAGGGGGAGGGAGGGGGTTTTTTTAGTTTTATACGATTATATATAGTGACAGTTAATTTTTATATTTTTTTTTTTTAGGCTTCGTTCGACATGAAAAAAAAAAAAAAAGGTTTATGAGGTCACCCAAAATAATAAAAAAAAAATGAAATGAATAATCTTATCCTTTTTTTTTACTATATGACAAAAGGGGGGGTATTGTCGTTGTTATTATGATTATTGCAAATTTATTTATTTTTTAATAATTAAAATAATAAATAATTATCAATTTTTGAGATTCTATATAAGATTTGATTGACATGAATAATTATCGATAGAAATTTTTCAGTTAATCGTTAGTCGAAAATAGAATTACGTTACTCAATGAATTGTATGTTTATTTAAAATTAAATCAATCGTCAAATATTCATTAACGTAAATTCACTTTTTTTTCAAATAAATAAATAAATAATTATAATTTAAAACATATTTTTTATACGTGTGTAAAACATTATTAGCTCATGTTTAATTTTAAACCCGTATAAATAATATATGTTGGATTCAATTTAAAAAAATTAACGATTTTTTTTTTTACATTACCTCAGATAAATCCGGATCATTTCTTATTTTTTCTTCAATTGTAAAATTTTTCGATTCCACAATAATTAAATAATTTCTCAATATTGTTATAAACACGACACATAATAATTTACTCAAATAATACGATGTCATTTTCGATAATTAAAATTTTTTCTATTAATCGATTTTGATTTCGTTGAAATTGAAAAACTCCATTAAATAGAACACATCAATCCTATTACCGAAACCCAACTCGAACTGGTTAAATTTTATTTATACCGCCTCACGCTAGTGGCGCTGTTATCGACAGGAAATGGAAAAAACTTCGGAATGCGGTGAATTAAAAAAAAAAAGGCCCCGATAAAACGCGCATTCTGTATGTGCTTATTCGTAACGGTCAAATTTAGTCATTCTATTCCAATTTAAACGTTATTTTTAATTTATTTCATGAAAGTAATACCTCAAGAATTTATAATCGTAGTTGTCAAAAACCAAAATGAATTAATTTTAAACTAAAATATTCTTTATATTTTTCAAAAATATATATATTTTCAAAACAAAAAAAAAAATATTAAAATAAATTATTTATAAATCACAAATAACATTTATTTTAGCGATAAAAGTAAACCTGATTATTATTCATCAAATAATTTAATACACAAATTGTTAACGATATTATATATTTCCGTAAAATGAGGCCTATTTTCCGGTTTATATTCCCAACATCGTAACATTAAACGATAAATTTCCTCTGGAGTTCCTTCCGGTGCTGACATTCTATAACCTGTCCATGCACAATCGATATCAATAGAAAATTTTAAAATTAAAATAAACAATTTTCGTTTTAATTTATTAAAAAAATAAATAAACATCATCGAACCTCCGTCTATTTTTTCCCTCGCTTTCGAATTAGATAATCCGGGATAAGGAACACCACCTCTGGCAAAAATTTCCCACGCTAACACGCCATAACTCCACACGTCACAAAGTGATGTGTATTTACCAAAATTCAAAGCTTCCGGTGCCGTCCATTTAATTGGAATTTGTTTCATTCCATCGGAAACAATGTATTCCTCTTCTTCTCGCGACATTCCAAAATCCGATATTTTAACCATATTTTCATACCCTGATATTTTACAAAAAAAAAAAAAGTTTTCAAACTTTGTTTTGAAACAATTTCGATTTCGAGATTAATTACCGATTAGACAATTCCTAGCAGCCAAGTCTCGATGTATGCAATTTCTAGATTCCAGGTACTGCATACCGGAAGCGGTATCCCGACACATTTTCAAAAGTAATTTTTGCGTCAAAGTCGAGGCGTTGTTTCTCAAAAAGGTAAGCAACGAACCACCGGGAACGAGTTCCATGACAATCATGATGGGTTGCTTTTGCACACAAATCCCGATCAATTTGACTATGTTCGGATGATCGTATTGTTTTAAAATCCGACCCTCTTGTAAGAATTTTCTTTTGTTTTCATCGGGTAGAGCAACGCGACACGTTTTCACGGCAACTTCTTGATTTGTCGATTTTAATTTAGCTTTGTAAACATCACCGAAATTACCCTGAATGAACGAATGATAAAAAAAAAAAAACAAAATTTTCAACCTTATTATTTAAAATGTGGAAAAAAAAAAAAAAAATATTTTTTAAATTAAAAATTTACCCTTCCGATTTTATCTAAAAGTTGTACGTCATCATTATTAAGTTCCCAAACTTCTCTTAAAATTGGTTTTTTTAATATGGCTCCCGATCGACTAGTAACTGGTAATCCACTTTGATACTGGTATAAAATTAATTCTTGTATTGTTGGAAAAGACGGTCCTTCGAATCTGAAATGTCCCTGAAGGTGAGAAAAAAAAAAAAAAAGATAATCCCCTTTCTTTTTAAATTTAAACCGTTAATTTTATTCTGTTTTATTTTTATTTACTTCCAAATTTGTTTGAACTATAAAATGTTTATGTCCTCCCCATGCAACGGATAAAACGGTTTGACATTCGTCATTTCTTGTTGTTTCCCTGACTAAAAAATCACCTTCGTGCCTTAATAATCGTACCACTTCTTCCCTTGGTAAAACACCATGAAACCATTCTTCATCAATTAAAGCTTTTCCATTATTATTTAACACTTTCTGAAATTTAATACACAAAAAATTTTTTTCAAATCAAATCAAATATTTGATATTTAAATTAGTGATGCAAACTACAATCACATGTTAAACTTTAAAATTTTTTTTTTTTGGATTATTTCTAAGCGAAAAATTATGTTTTTTTTTTTTATAAAAAAATTTAGCCATTAAAAGGAAACATCATTGATGATAATAAGTAATAAATTTATTTAGTTTTCTTTTGTTTATATCAAAAAAAAAAAAAAAAAAAAATGTCAGTTTGTTAATTTTTTGATGATTTTCACAAACGATCATAAAAATTATATAATAATAGCCATGGTTAAATTTTAGTTTAGCTTTGTGAAATTAAAATTGTGATAAATCACACAATCGAAATCATATTTTTAAAATATTATTTATTTAATTAAAAAAAAAAAAAAATCAAAGCCATAAAATTACCGTTAAACGTGTGAGAAAAAGTTAAATAATTATTTTTTTTTTCAACATTGATTGTAAACGGATTGAAGCAAAGTATAATTTTGCATACGATGCTGTTTGCGGTTAACTATTAATTCAGCAGCAGCAGCAGGAGCAGCAAAAAAAAAAGACAAATTCATAAATTTCCATTTAAAAAAAAAAAAGAAAAATTTACTCCAAAGCCATCACGAATTTTTTCAGCTTCTTTTGCTTCATCGTTTTTACCCTCGAATGAAAATCGGCCGAGTACGGGAGTAGAAGGACCGGATTTTCGTCTTATGTGACCCATCAAAGTATTAAAATGACCGGTTAGTCTTTTTTTTCGAATCGTTTTATTTTTCATACCATCCAAATCAATGTCCTCCTCTAGACTCTTACCAATACCTCCGCCCTTTAAAAATAAATATCATTCGCATTACCCACCACGCCATTACTAATTATTAAATAAATAGTTATCGTTAAAAAAGGATATGAATAACCAAACTACTAACCGAATAATATAAACAAAATCATTTGTTGTGTTAGCGCAAAATAAATAAAAGAAAAAATTTTTTTTTTGTTATAAAGCAGCTATCGATAAATAATTCCGATATTAATTTAATCATGACTTATTATTATTATTATTATCGTTACTCATGATGAAAGCAAAAAAAAAAAAAAACAAATTTTCAAACCATTTTTTTTTTAAAAGCTCGAGTCATAAAGTTTTTCCAACCGGAAATTCATCGTTTATACAAATCAATCAGCATTTTTAATATGCAATTTAAATTATGAGTATATTATTATTGTTATTATTTTATTATTATTATTATTATTCGAATTTTCTTTTATTATCATTCCTACTTCGTTTTCCAAATTGATGGGTAGACTATTGTCAATTGGCAAATCGCAACCTGAGGGAAGTTCATCGGATCCCAATTCGTTAAGTGCAACTTTGATCATTTCAGATTGTTTTGATAATTTCCTTTCGTCGCAACGGATTTCAATTAATTCGTGACGTTTTTTAGCTACCTCACTATTTGACCTATTATTAAAATAATATCGAATCCATCAATTTTTTTTTTTTTAATATAAAACAAAAACACAATCAAAAAAACTTAAAATTTCATTCTTTTTGTCTCCTTCTCCTCCTTCTCCACCTTCTTCTTCTTCTTCTTCATAGATATACATCACTTTTTTAAACCCTCCTCCCCCCCCTCATCATTTTATCAAAATGTAGATAAAATAAAAAGAAAAAAGTTATTTATCGCTTCTTTAAACAACATACCACTACCTATTGTTATTAAAATCATTCTTTTTTTTTTTTTTTAATAAATATCTATTGTATTATTATTTTTCCATAACTTATTTAAGTATTAAATTACTTTATTAAATACATTTAGAATTATAGTGTAACAGGTGTGACCTTATAATAATAATAATAATACGTGACTCACTGAAATTATGACTTTAATAAAAATTTTCTTTCTTTTTTTTTGTTACCCCACTTACTTATTATTATTATTATTATTATTAAAGACCTCGTGTGATTTTCCATTGTTCAATATGAATTCTCCCAATTCAATCATTTTCTCTTGTTCTTCTTTTATTTTACCATCGACTTCGGACAATTTTGATTTTAACCATTCGTTTGTTAAATTATCCACTACCAATTGATTGGGAAGTAATTTTCCAGGTGCATCCGTTGTCAATGATTCGTCAAAGGAAAATGATGAAGTCGAAAAAGACGTCCTGCAACACAAACAATGGAACAAACAAAAAATTTGGCGCCATGTTTTGAAAGGAAAAGTTGTGTTTATTTCCTCATTTACCACATATCGTACCTTAATTTATCGGTTATGACGCTATACTCTTCATTCGGTTTGATATCTTGGATTATTTTAACGACGCGATTTTCCAAATCCTGAAGTTGTTCTGTACAAAGACTAGAATTTCTCGCGACATCTTCGAAAACCTTTTTCCACTCGTGATTAAGATTATCTTGCAAACATTGATGATACTCTAACAACCCTAAAAAAAAAAAAAAAAAAAATTATTAGTTTATGCGAATCGATGAACTTTATTTTCAGTAAAAGCGTATCGAGTAAGGTAGGGGAAAAAAAAAAAAAAAAAACAAACGTACCTGGAAAAAGTAATATTCGAAAATCTTTTTCGAATTCCGTTGCTTCGGCCAAGAGTAAAACGTACTCGTTATGTGCCAAATGTAATTTTCTACACGTTTTCTGATATTTTTCTCTTATCTCTTCTATTTTTTTACTTCCACGTCCCCCTGAAAAATTCAATAATATTAATAATAATAATAATAATAATAATAATAATAATAATAATAATAATAATTCAGTTCACATAAGAAATTCAAAAAAAAAAAAAAAATTTATATGTATATATAAATATTTATGTAAAAAAACCGTTATATATATAGTGTAACTTTTACATTTAAAAAAACCGTTAATCGATATCGAAAATCGAATGATTTCGAAAGATCTTCAAAAAAAAAAAGTGACCTTAAAATTTAGGTACAAAAAATGAATAATAATAATAATAATAATAATAAATACTCACCTTTGACATAAAATTCTTCCAAACGAGATCTCATGGATTTGAAAATTTCTAAATTTTTTTGATATTCAAGTTTTTTTTTCCCAACATCATCGCTTATCTAAATAATAAATAAAATTATTTTTTGTTATAATTTGCTTTTTTTTTTTTTTTTTCTTCACATATTATAGTCGTACAGGTTTTTAAAACAGGATTTTTGATACAGTGAAAACTTTCCTTTAGGTATTTTTATAATAAAACTATCGAAAAAACAAAAGTGAAATAAAAAGAACAAGATTTGATTTAACAAAGCCACCCTCCGCCATTTTTTTTTTTTTTTAACGAGGAAATTAATTAATTATTATTATAAAATTTTTTACAAATTCAAACCGGATAAACAAACTTTTGTAAAAAAAAAAAAAAAAAAAAACGTTATTAAATTCGTGCTTCAAGGCGGTAGTTTTCTAACAAAAAAAAAAATTCGATAATAATAATAATATTGGAAACAATAAATTAAAAAACTACCGGTTTTAATTTAAATATGAAATAGAAATTTTATGTATTTTAATTTAAATATTAAATTTATAATTTCACCTAATAAAACTTGACTGAAAAATTTTTATATTAGAAAAAATAAAAAAAGAAATCAAGGTACTAGAATTCAAAATTCAGGAAACAGGATTTCAAATTCTAAAACCTCTAAGACCTTTGAATATTTTTTAGATAAGGTCAAAGGTAAATAGTAATTATAAGTAAAAGATGTTTGACTTGTTTTCTTTTTCATTAAATCTCGAGGAACCATATATATATATTCTTTACTTTAACCGATCAAACTTAAAATTCTTTCGTATTTTTAAATTACGATTCAATACTTGAACCTAAAATTCTAGTTTACATAAAAAAATTTTTATCTTTCGAATAAAAATTACTGATCATAAATAATATAATGCATCATTATAAAACTTGAACTTGAACAAAAAATAAAATTGAAATACTAATATCATATTTAAAAATAGTATTCTTATATTTAAAAATAAATAATCATAATAATTGTCTCGATTTTGGCTTGCTTTAACAAACTGCAACCAATGTTTTATTTATATTCGAATGAAGCATCAATAAATTGACTTTAAATGTAATAATTACCAATGAGATTGTTCTTAAAATTTTTTTTTTTTTTTTTTTTTTGATACTTTTTTGATAATTGATGGTAATTAATTTTAAAAAAAAAAAAAATATTTTTTTAAATTTTATAAATACAAAAAACTATACCTTGGAAAATTGAAGAGATATTTTTCCATATTCATCAATGTAGGATTTTTTAATTTTTTTTTTATCCAAGTACAACTGATTGATTTTATCTAAGACATTTATTTCTATGGCTTCAGCATTTTGTTTGACTAATTTGGCCAGGAACTCGAAACCTTCCAAAAGAGTTTTCCATGACTGAGTGATGACACTTCCCAAAAGATCATCACTACCTTCAATTTTCTGCCCTTGCGCAACCACTCCTAATAAAGTCGAAGAATATTCTTTGTCACACCTTATTTTAGATTGTAAACTTTTTTTCACCGTTTCCAATAATCGTAATTCAAAATCTTGACGACCTAATAATGTTTCATGAACCGTTTGAGTTTGAATAACTGGAGAAAGCACCATTGTTCAAAAATATAAAATTTTCTTTTTTTTTACGGTCGCATATTCGTTTAACAAAATTATTATTTTTATTTATATACTACTACTAGTTATAAATAAAAAAAAACTAACCACTTTAAAAATATTTTTTTATTCATATTCACATTTATCTTATAAAATTTTTAAAGTAAAAAAAAAAAAAAAAAAAAAAAAATTAAGTTACTACTTCCTTAATATGTAACTTTAAGGAAAACCTATCCTACTATTAATAGATATTTTCACAGACTGTTTTTAAACAAAACATTACCTAAACGGAAATTATTTTAGGGCCCTGAAAACCAAACATGTTTATATTATCAAGTCATTGCACGTCGTTGTCCCTTAACGATTTCACTAATTTTCTGCTTTTACATTTATTTTTATTGCTCGTATTTTTATTCATTTATTTTTTTTTTAAAACGAAAAAAATTACTTCTTCATACGATACAAAATTCGAATTTCATCACGGATAAAAAATTTTTTTTTTTTTTTTAAATAATAATAAAACGTTTAAAGTAGTAATTTAAAAAATATATACTCAAAATTTTGATTTTACTTTAAGTATTATTATTATTTTATTTTTATTAATTATGTTTATTTTTTTTTTGTGTAATATATTCTTCGTGTTTATTTACAACATCGGGAACTATTTTCGATTCTATTTCAACACCCTTTGAAATTTCATCTTTTGTTAAAGTTATTTCGTAATTAGAGTACCTTGTCACTACAGTTACTTTATTTTTTCTAGTATTTAATATATTTGCAATAACTAAATGATGATTGTATTTTTTTAATGATTCTCTAGCTTTAACAATTAAAAGTGTTTCATCTGTTTCTAATTTAAATGAAACTGTGTATGCCTCAGGCACCCATGAACTAACTAACGGTTTTAAAACCTTTGGAACTAATTGGAATGTTAAATTTAACGGTCCATTATTAGATTGTATTTTATGAATTGGCTGAAACAAACAAAAATATAAATTAGGTAATATTATTTAATTTGAATATCAGTCACAAAATACCAACAATTTAAGTACCATGTTTTCATCTGGTATATAAAAATCTGATACGGCAGCGGCCAAATAAAGAAGAGCATTTTTTCCACAAGTCGATAAAGACTCGCAACAGGTTCTAAGGAGCCAAAGATAATCGGATAATGTAGTAAATGAAATTGATAAAATTTCTGAACATGATTTCACTTTGCAATATTTTTCAAGAACAGGCAAAACTTCACTAATTTTATTTTCTTTAACTGAAAAAATAATATTTACATGTGACCCTCTCAAAAAAAAAAAAAAAAAAAAAACTTTCAAACAAGCAATCATATAACAAACCTTGTACAGCTTTAGAATTATTACTTGAATTTTTTATTTCTAATAAATCTAAAAATGAACATCCAGTAAAATGCCTCATAAACGGTTCTAATGATTTAAATCTAAATAAAAATATAACAACATAACCATGGTCTAAAAAACATTCAGCAGAAGCAGAGCCTCTAGAACCCGCGCTAAAATTATCGATAAAACGAACTGCATTATGTTCCAGAGGTACCGTCGTTCCTCCCGACTGAAAAAATAATAATTAATAAGAAATTATACATTTTTAGTAGGATAAATTTTTTTAACTGTAAATATAATTTAATTAAACACGTACAGTCACAAGAACTATTTTACGATGATTAGCCCTATGGTGAGAAACAAATTTATTTATTATTGTAACTTGTTCTCCATAATTACTCGGTTTTGGTGCTTTTGAATAAAATTCTTCCCAATTAGAAGACATTATACTTAAGGTGAATTAATATCGTGAATAAATACTCTATTGATACGATTTGAAACGAAAAAACAAAAAGGGCCCTGAAAAAAATTTTTTGAGACTCATTCATTATTAATCAATTCACAAATTCAAATTGTTATGAACTTTAATTAAATTAAATTAAAGTTTTCTATTTAAAAAAATTAAAATTATTGTTATAAAATTTTAAGTTTAATTTAATTAGTTAATAATAATAATAATGTTAAACATAAATTTATTTTCAAATAAAATCATCTTATAAATGCAAAAAAACAAAAAAAATTTTCATTTTAAATTGTTTACAAAATGGAAGATATCATTGATAGATAAAATTTTTAATAATTGAAAAAGTAAGTTTTTGCAAAATTCTACATAAAAAAAAAAAAAAAACAAAAAACCATGCATGTAATATCAATTACCTATTTATATTGAAATGCAACCTTATTCACCCCCCTCCCCCCACTCCATTCAATGTACAAATTTATATGTTTTACTTATAATTTTGTCACTCGAGTCTTTGTCATCACTTTTAATTTATTAATTTCTAACAAAAATTAAATAAAAAAGTTTTTTTTTTTTTTTTCCTAAATTCATTTTGAGACATTTTATATTTAATTTAATAATAAAAAAAAAAAAAGATGAATTTCAATGCTATAAAAATAAATAAATATAATTTTTTTTCCTTCGATAATGAAAAAAATTAAAATGTTCAAAAAATAAAATCAAACATGTTATCAAAAAAACAAACAAAATGATACAAAAATAATAATAATAATAACTGTTAATTTTCATTTAAATAAAAAAAAAAAAGACAAACAAAAAAAAATAGATTTTTTTTGGCAGCTTCAAAACCACCAACAACTCCTTTTCTTTTCAAAGCCCACTCACTATATTTACAATTAAACACACAAAAAAAAAAAAAAAGCTTTATAAATAAATAAAGAAAGAAAGAAAATTCTCATTTGTGTAACAAAAAAAAAAAAAAAAAAAAAAAGTAGAAGCATATATAACAAAAATAAAATAAATATTGTAAATGACATAAATAAAAAATTTTCTCCTCCTTTGTTTGTACAATAATTTTTATTTTACCTTGATTATATTTTAATTTAATTTTGAGATATTATCATTATTTGACACGGCGCATTCTTAATCGCCATTTTAACAAATTTTTATACAAAAATATATAAAAAATGTTTAAATTTTGTAAATTATTTATTTCAAAAAAAAAGGCAATCTTTAAGAGCACGCTTAACCTAATTAATTAACTGTTTGATTTTATCATCGTTTGGACCAGATATCTCTCTATCTCTCTCTATCTCTCTTTCTTTGTACAACATTTTATGTTAATATCATTATCATTTTAATTTTTTCTAATCGGACTTAGGTGTTATCAAGTCAGTACTCATCATTAAAAAAATTAACAATTATTATTTATATAAGTATAAAGAAGACATTTTTACAATCCATATATATTAAATAGAAAAAAAAAAAAAAAATCAAATCATTTAGTTTCAATAAACTAATAATAATAATAATAATAATAATAATAATAATAATAATAATAATAATTAAAATACTTATAGATAATGTTGTACTATTCACGTGAAATTTTTCTCCCCTTTTTCCAATTTCGAAAAAATTTTTAAATATAAATTTCTCAACGTGGAAAATACTGATTTTATAATCTCAAGTTTTATTAGAAATACTGAATCTCTCTCTCTCTCTCTCTCTCTCTCTCTCTCTCTTTTACAAACACACACGCGCGAAAATTTTTCAATTTTTATTTTTTTTTATAAATTTATATACTTTCACTAAATAAACCATTCTTTTTTTTCCGTGACTTGATGACCTGTTCTCGATCGTACGACGGCTGAATCTGGATCCAATGCAACTTCTGCACCTTTGTCCTCTTGTGTGATGTATTCTCCCTTGTGCCTTGCAACATATCTCCCGGCGAAAACAGCGAAAAGCACCAGTGCGACGAATAATACGGCCAAAACTCCTAAAAAATTAATAATTAAATTTTCCACCGAAAAAAATTTTTGCCAAAAAAAAAAAAAAAAAAAAAAAAGTTTTTACCTCCAATAACGGCTGAATCTGTTTGATTGTAAGCAGCTTTTACTCTATCTTCGTCCAGGATAGGCGGCGGTCTCGTTTCAAATATGTCCGGAGGATGAGTTACCGGTTCGACTCCGCAAAAATCTTCCGTGGTAGGATTGGCAACTTTTACATTGCGCGGCCCGTTTTCTTGAAATAGCAATTTAAGGGGATAAATGTCGTCGAACTCAACTCGGGATATGCATCCCGTGAATCCTTCCGACATGCTTTCGTTTCTTCCTATGTACATGTACTGAATATTGTTAAATTGAGCATCGGCCGAAGCTTTGATGTTAAAGTGAAATTCCTTCGGCTCGTAAGAATCTACTTCCATAACTAAAGTAGCCCCTGAATTTTTTCTTCGAATTCGGACATCGTGATATTGTCCTAATCCGAAATGCTTGTTGGGAAAAATTAACTCTTGACGCTCGAACCCGAAATCAAAAACTACTCGCAAGTGACCGCTATTTGAAATCATGATGGTTAGGTATTCGCCGGATATGTTCGAAGAAAAGCCCAACAAGAATCCTTTAGGGTTTGTCGTGGTAAATCCTACCCTAATGTTTTCTGCAATGGTCGATCTCCAAGAACCCATAAAATCGTATTTTATCATTGTGTCAGGTCTCATCACGGCTCCTATTTCATCAGCACATATGGGACCTTTAAAAGCTGTCCAACGACAATCGCACGTGTAACCATCGTAGCCCTCAATGCAAGTACCATTATTTAAGCAAGGATTGCTGATACACTTTCCAACGCAACCTACGGAAATACCGTAGAGACCTTTTTCTGCTATTCCTCTGAGATCGGCAAGTTTACCATTGAGTAAAAGAGCTCTTATACAGCCTACGAATCCATCTCTGTAATCTACACTTGAACCAATCACAAGATCAGAAGTTAAATGTAATGCACGAATGGGTCCAGTTGTTTCGTGGACTTCGTTTTTCGATGAACCATCAACAACCAGTCTTCCTCCTTTTCGATTCCTTTCAATTGAAATTGAATGCCAATTGTTGTCATCTAGCCGATAAGCTGTATCGACGGAAACTCCCAAAGTTCCACTTCCTGCTTGATATTCAAATTGTATCCGATTGCCGGTAGTTATGGAAAGTTTAATGTAATCGGTAGGTCCCGTGCTGTGCAATAGTACGGCATCTTTGGCAGTGGTTTTAAATTCGAAATAGATATCTCCGGAATGTCCTATATCGAATGTTGGAAGATTTATGCTTGCGTCTGCCACTCTAAATGTAACTACGTTATTAAACAGGTTATCTCCAGCACAAATTAAGGGGCCCAATGTATATTGCCCTTGTTTTTCATCCAAAGGATTACCAGTGTCTCCAAACCGAACTTGCTTTACCGGCAAATGTTCCATTTGTGTAATATCTCCTCCATCTTCTGCCCACACATCAAGCGCAGCATCACAATTGCACCAATTGGTAGGGTTAACACATTGACCTAAAATGCCGCACTCACATTTTCTCGATCCTGGCAAAGCTCCTCCCCAGTAGTCCATTTTTTGATTCCAACGAGATACCCACCAAGCAAATGGTTGAAAATTATTTTCCCGTGACGGTGAATTTAACAAGCGGGAGTTTTTACAACTATAATGCAGTCTCTGTTTACAAGAAGTTGAACGATTCATAAAAGCTTCAATTTGTTCTAAATCGGCGTCGTACGTGATGTCCTGGATAAAACTTCCTGGTTCTTGAAAACCATTGACTGGAGTCGTTTCCTCGTTAGAATGATGAATTATTGTTTCAACTTTGCCGTCGGCAAAAAATTGACACGTAACCGGAAAAGGTTTTAAAGGACCGGATCCGTCTACGTCGATTTTAATTTCTGCACTTGATCCGACGTCGTTAACGTTTTTGTATGCCTCACACGAAAGGGGATTTGTTGACGTGTGACAAACGGATCCTGCGTATTCAGTACCGGTGCAATCACAGAAAAATTCTTTCGAGTTTTGTTTACAAAATCCATTATGTTTACAAGGATTGGGATTGCATCTGTCAATCATGTGACACGAGTCAAATAATATTTCTTCTCCGCAACAATAATCTTCTTTAGTCCAATCCGTTGGCAATTTGTAATTTCCATCAACCGAAATCATTCTCATGCAACCGATGAAACCCTCTTGACCATGAATTCCTCCACCGATCATATAATAAGGTCCCGTCGACATTGATAAAAGACGATTTGTCGTCATTGCAACGCCATCAATTTCTAAAATTAATTTGTTGGTTCCAACTGTCAAAACAACTTGATGCCATCTGCCATCGTTGAACGGTTCGTGAAAATTATTTAAAATTGTTCTCGGATTTGTACCGGTTTGCACGTCGACTTTTATGTAGCCGTTTTCTAAATATAATTTTATGTCGCCAGGAGAAGTAAATTTATGAAACAAAAGAACTCCGTTTTCTTCGTAAGTCCTGAATGCGAATGACGCGTTCAACGATCGCACGCCTTCATATCCTTTGAGTTTAACGAACGACGTCGAAGTTAAAAACGTGACTGGAATAATCGGTGGTTCCTGGAATTTACAAATGATGTTAAAATTTCACATGAAAGTCTTACAAAAAAAAAAAAAAAATTAGAATATTAGAAAAGTATGAATTAAATTTTTACCGGACAAATTTCAAGAGTGTTAATCTTTTGCATGTAGTCATATCCATAAGCCTGCACAGTTTTCACTTCCTTTATTACATTTGTGGAATTAACATAAAAATTTTCAATGCAACCGGTAAAATTTTGAGTGACGCTTAATCCTTCTTGCTTGTTTGGTACTCCTCCGATGTAAAACTCTCGATTTAAATTTAATCTTGCAAATTCTCCTTTTATTCTTCCCTGAGTCACAACTCTATCGACCGAAAAGACAATATCGCGCCGATTTCTTGATATAACAACATCGTGCCATAGATTGTCGTCCAAAAGTGAGCCCACGGATAAAGATGTCATTATACGTGAACCCAAATCAAGGTTGAGAAGCAAACGATTGTAATGCAATTGTAATGCGATGTAATCTCCCTGAAAAAAAAAAATAATAATAATAATAATAATAAATTTTCATTTTGATTTTAATAAAAACACGTTTAAAATAATTATCGAGGTAGTATTTCATTACTTGAGTTCCACGGCTGTAAAGCAAAACACCATTGGCTTGACTTGTTTTAAATCTAAAACGAATAGATTCTCTGCTCGCATAAACGGGCTCCTTGTTTAAATGCCAAACCAATAAGGAAGATCCATTCATGTAAAGAAGATTGGATTCTAAAAAAAATTTAATTTAAAATTAATTATCAACTCTTTAAAATGCAATATTATCAATAAATTATATTTATTTACTTACCATAATCACAACCGTATAATTCAACTCGAAGTGATATTCGTTCGTTCCAACGTGTGGGATTGATTCTAACCCATTGAGCAATTATGGGAATTTCAAATTCATTTCTATGAATTGTAGATCCATCGATATTTCCATTGAACATCTAACATAAATTTTTTTTTTGTAATTTATTATGAGCAATAAACAACGCCAACAATTTATCCTATATACGAACCACCACCGAAAAGGAAAATGATTTTTTTAAATTCCGTACCCACCTCCGCTTCACCCGTATTTCCACTATAACTTCTCCATAATTGCCCATTGTCAGAATATTGAAGAATGTACTCTGTTACACATTCTTTTGTATTACTCTGACCCTGAGTTGCTATGGCTCTTATCTTAACTCTTGCACCGAGGTCGATGGTTAAGAAATGATAATACGTGTTATCTTTAGGTGACCACGAGAAATCCCCTAAGTTAATGAGTTTTATTGTTAGTATTAAAGATTGCTTCCCGTAAGCATCAAGAATCATGCAAAATATATATTATTTTATATATTTTTTTTTTTTTTTACTTTTATACATTATTAGTTCTTAAAGTTTTTTTTTTTTTTTTTTTTTTTTTTTTTGGAGCGAAATTTAAAAAAGCGCAAGGGTGAATTTACAAAAATTTTTTTTTTTTTTTTCAAATTTCTTTTTGAATAAATGTAATCCTACGTGTTTACACATATTACAATTTCAATTGGTTAAAAATTTATAATAAAAGTGTATAAACTAATAAGTTTAATATCTACATAAATTACAAATAATCTACTATTGTACCTTTAAAACAATAAACAATAAATACAAAAGCATGCAAGCACAAGCAGAAATAATAATAATAAAAAAAATTTATTTAAACATGCACTACCATGCACAGTATCATCCCTTTTTTTTTTTTTTTCCTTTTAATATACTACACAGCCTTAACTTCTTAATTTTTTTGACGACTTAAATTATTTTTATTAATAAAATAGATGTGTAGAAGAAAATCGATCGATAAATATATATATATATATTTACCGGGGGTTTTTAATTTATTTTTTTTAAAAAAAAAAAAAAAATCACCTTTATATTCCCATCGGAATCTTTATAATCGGCATAATCTTGTCCGTTCGTTCCATAACTTATAGTATATTCTTGAACATATTCTTGTGATAATGGACGACCTTGCGTTGCTATTCTAGTTATGTTCATCACCTGACCCAGATCGACTACCAACCTCTGGTCGAAATCAGCATTTAAAGCCGTCCATGCTTTAATGCCTGATTTTTTATTTTTAATAAAAAATCAAAAAAAAAAAAAAAAAAGAAAACAACATGCAAAATAAAATAAAACTTGCTAACAATAACAATAAAAAAAAACAAAATGTATATAAAAATTTTTTTTAATTTTCAACAGAAATATACTGTTAATAGTCATTAAATATAATTTTTCTCAACACACCCTCTTTATATATTTAAAAGTTTATTAAATATTATCATGAAATAATTCAAAAAAAAAAAAAATTAGATTTAGATTTGTTTCAAGAGGGTAAATTTTTAAGGGATGAAACGTTTAAAAATACTACATTATGAATGTAGTTTTTAAAACAATATATTTCTGTGTGATTTTTTTTTTTTTTTTTTTAAATTAATAACGCAAGTTATAAAAACGGTAACAAATTTTATATATCAAAATTTAGAGAAAAAAAAAAAAAAAAAAGCAATAACCAAACAAAATAATAATCGAAACCATTTATAATTTAAAACAAATTACTTTTTTTTTTTTTTTTTTTTTTTTTTTTTTTTTCATAAAGCACACAAGAAATCACACCAACCTGTAAGTACCTGTTAGTACCTGCAGAAATTAATGCAATACAAATATTTAACTAAAAATATTTCTACCGAATTACACAACACCACTAACTAAATAAAATTTCAAAAAAAAAAAAAAAAAAAAAAAAATCTGAATATAACTCAGCAAACATTAATTAAAAGAAAAAAACAACAAAGTTTATTGTTACAAACGCTCTTTACTAATAATAATAATAATAATAATAATTTTTTCTCTAAATTTTAAAACTTGTGTGGCAATTACAAATAAATTCCTTAAATATTCAAATAATAAAAATTACTTAAAAGCATAATTAAAAAAGCGACACTGATGTAACGTTCACAACGTTTACAAACGTGCTTAAAAACATTTTTAGATTTAAAGTAGTTAAAATAATTTTGACTGGCTAAAATGAGATAAAAATTTAAATTTCATTACAAAATATAAAAGTAATAATAAGAATCATCATCAAATCGGTATATAAAAATTAAGAGAATTTAAATGAAATCTTTACACATTAAAACGTTATATTCATCACCAAATAATAAATACATAAAAAACAAAAATATTTACTGCACAAATTTATTAACAAAATTAATGTGGCTCTTCCTCTTTAATCATAAAATTTTTGACAAATTGTAAATCTGTCTCAGGTAAAACAGGTACACCATTTTGCACAATATCATCATATTTTAAAAATTCAAAAGTTGATGAGTCCATAACTTTATCAGCTTTATAGGCAACAGCCACTAAATGATCAGTATCGAGTAAAGTTTCTTCGAAAAACCAATCGATTTGTTTTAAACCATTAACATATAATTCAGTGTCAATCACTGGTTTATTAATCTCTAAAAATTTTGATTTCAATCGAAATTCGACTGTGGCTAAATCAACAGATAAACCACTTCCCACAGCTTTCAAATAACTTTCTTTTAATGCCCAATACCTGTTGAAAAGTAAAATTCTCACATCTTCGGAAGAATCGGTATTCATAATAACTTTCCATTCATTTTCGCTAAAATTTCTAGACATTAAACGAAAAAACCTTTCTAGATTTTTTCCTTCATGATGTTTAGTAGTCATAACATCTACTCCGACTTCGAAATCACATGTACATCCCAAAAGAACTACCAAACGACCATGATGTGAGACATTAAATTTTAATTTATTTTTATATTCTTGGTTTAGGATAAATGGTTTTCCATTTTTATCCCTTTTCAAAACGATTTCATTGTATTTAAGATGAGAATTTTCACTAATAAACTTTCTTATTAATAATCGTCCAATCAAACTTGCTTTAGCATCACGTTTAAACATAAATTTTGCAATTCGTTCCTTTTCTTCTAATTGAATGTAGGAGAAAGCTTGCAAAATTTGAGATTCCGTAGGTTGCCAAGAAACAAAATCAAATGCCCATTTAACTGATTTAATAGGTAAATTAGCCATTTTATGGCAGCATACTCTATGCATTCCACAATTATTATTATGTCTTACCACTAAATATTTGAAATATATATATATATATATTATCAAAGGATGCCCAAGAGTTTGTTTGTTATTCTGCAGAAATAAAAAAGCAACTCATCATCAGCAAATGAAGAAATAAAATATTGACAGGAGTAGAATATTACGAGTAACATATTAAAAACACAAAAAGAAATTTTGCAAACAAAATTTGAATTTAAAACTATAATATTTGATATTATTGGATAAATAAAGTAAATTAGTGATAATTTGAAGAAGAAATTTATCTCATTTTTTGCCAGTAACAAAAAAAAAATTGTTTTAACTACAATAATAATTTTTAATCTACCTTAGACTTCTAATTAAACTGTTTTATAATTTCTTCTTGCACTAATCTTGTATTTGCTAACCAGAATTTTTTTTATAAAACTTTAAAAACTATTTATTAAAAATAAATTAAATTTTACGAAGTTATAGTTAAAAAAAAATTGTTTGTTAAAATTTATTTTAAAACGAAAAACTTACCATTCAATCTTGCATATTCGGGTTCTCTATCAATTAATGAAGAAGTTGCTTTAAGAACGGCTCTGTAGAGCAATGGAGTGTTGCATTCATATTCATCATCTGAAAAAAAATTTTTAGAAATAAAATTAGTTTAAAATCTAAAAGGCATTCAATAATACTTTTTTTTTTTTTTTAAATTTGAAATTAGTCACCACCTGAAGCCTGTTACAGCCCAGCCAACACCTATAAATTTTTGTATTAAGTTATAAAGGTATTAAGTAAATAAAATTACGATTAAAAAAATATAATTTACTCTTGGGTATTAATTTATTAACACTTACATGAGTTTCCGTAATGAAAAAGTAATAAAAATACGCATGGGTATAATGTTTTCAGAGAACCACCCATTATTACATCGTTATTGCAAGATTACTAACTGTCTTTAAAATGGCGAAAAGGGCCCTGAAAATTTAACCGCCCAAAACATTTTCATTAGTAAAAACAGCCTATCATAAAAATTCAAATTAATTTTTTTTTTTGTGTGTGTGTGTGTTTTTAAAAACTTTTAAAAAATTTAATTTTTGAATTTTTTTATTTAATGTATATTTTTCTTGAATTATGATTAACTCTAAAATGTGTTTAAAAGACATATTGGTGCCAGTTAGAGAAATCTCCTAATAATGTGTCGTTTGTTTTGTCGTACCATGTGGAGTCATAAGGGGGAAAAAAAAAAAAGAAAAGTTATTGACAACTTATAATTAAATAAATAAAAAGTTTTACCATCTTTTATTTTTCAAAAAAAAGAAAAAATAACGTAAATATATTTCACGTTACATTTTTTTAAAAAAAAAAAATTCAAAAATATTTTTCAAAAAATAAAATTTATCTCAAAAAATATATTCAATATTATGTGTAATAATAATATCTCCTTATGAGGATTTAACATTTGTATTTTTTTTTGCCACTGTTAAATTTACCTAGAAAAAGTAAAAGTAAATATTTTAATTAGTTTTTTCTAAAAACAACAAACCATGGGGGGGAACAAAAAAAAAAATTTAATATACTTGATTGGGTAATAATCCCAGGCCATGAACATCTAAACCAGTTAAATTTAAATTTTGAGAATTAGGAGATGTATTTGTTCTTTCATTTCTTATAAACTCCCCAGAAAAATTATCAGAAATTGTATATGGTGGAGGCGATTCAAAAAATAAACCATTTTGTGGATTTCGAACGCATTCTTCATACGAAGGAGGTTTATCTTGTCTTATTTCACCAGAAGTTCTATAATTAAAAAGTCTTTGTGCGTACCTAAAATATAACAAAAACAATCTTTCATTACTTAACGTGGGAAATTCATATTAAATAATATTGTTTTGATATATTAAAAAAAAATTCTCACGCTTGGACTGGATTCGTTCTATTTCCTCCCGAATTTCTTTGAAGTTGTTGTAATCTTCCACATGTCAAATTAAATAATCCTTTTATCAAGAAAATGAATAAAGCAGCTAATATAATAGCAATTGTTATACCTAAGCTAACTTTTGTCAGAGTTATAAATTCGATGGATGATCCCGGTTTTCTGTAAATCCAAAAAAAAATCCCCATAAAGAATCCCTAATTTCATCCTAACTCAAAAAAAAAAAATTTTCTTTTATTTGCTTTATTATTATTATTATTAAAAAAAAAATTTATTGCTACGTCATTGAATCCAAACCTAATCTCGATTCCTAACCATAAATGATAAGTATTATCATCGACGGTGTAAAAATTTTTCATAAAAAATTGATAAAAAAAAATTTTTTACATCTCAAAGCAATTATTATTATTATTTCTATTGATTTTTATAATTTATTAAAATTAAAAATAAAAAAAAAATTGAAAATTTTTACCTGCATATTCCTTCGATGCAAAATTGAAATGGACAACATTCGTTTGTGGAAGAACAATTTTTATTTTCTTCTTTATTTTCCAAAAAAAAAAAAATTGAAATTTATTAAATTAAATAAATTAAAATTAAATTATCATTATTATTTGTTTTTTTTTACCTATGCAAAAAACGCATTGTCCTTCGTAATTTTTAAATCCGCTTATACACTGACATAAAAAATTTTCATTGCAAAATTCTTTTTTTGAACAAATTATATTTTTGCCTTGATTTCCTCCAACAAAAAAAAAAATTAAATTAAATTAAATTGAATTAAATTAATTTAAATTTAAAAAAAAAAAAAAAAAAAAAAAGGAGGAGGAAAAGGAGAAATTCAATGGGGGGAAAACTTTTTTTTTTTTTTTTTTTTTTTTAAATCTTTAAAATGATTAAAAAAAAAAAAATGTCGGGTTTTCTCACGTGACATTAATTAATTTTCTTCAATTTTCTTTCTAAAAATTTTTTTTTTAAAAAAAATAATAATAATACTTACGATATATTTTAGTATCATTTAAATCAATGTTGCCATTTTGTTTATCATTTTTATTCCAACACGACGACGTCGATACATAATTAAATAATATAATCATTAAAATATTAAATAATCCTCCTCCATTTTTTTTATTTATAAAAAATATCATTTTTTTTTTCTTTTTTTCTTATTATTATTATTATTATTATTATTATTAAATAGACATTATACAACAAATTTTAATATAAAACTTTTAAAAAAAAAATTTTTTTTATATATATATATAAATTAATTAAAAATTAAACAACAACAACAAAAATAATTTTTTTAATTTTTTCTTTTTTTTTTTTTTTTTTTTAAACAAATAATATTCAAAATGATAAAAAAAAATAAAAAAAAACTTTTGCAATGAATTATTATCAGTAACTATCAGTTAAAATCGATATCCTACTTTTTTTGTAATAATAATGGTAATAAATAATTATAATAATAATAATAACCACCAGGAAAAAAAAAAAAAAAAAAAAACTTGAAAATTTGCAATAAGAAAAAAATAGGAGGAAAAATAATTTGAATTTTTTGATTTAAAAAACCCATTTTGATAATTTTTTTTTTTTTTTTAAACTGATATAATGATGATAATGATAATTCGTCATGATTAAAAAAAAAAAAAAAAATTTAGTCTTAATTAGATAATAATAATAATAATAATAATTTAAAATATGATTCACGTGTAAATCATGATTACACCTCCGAGATACGTTTAATAAAATTTATTTACGCACGAATGTTTTTTTTTTTATATATATTTTTATTTTATTATTATTATTATTTTATTTTAAATAAAAAATTTAATAAATTAATAAATATATATATATATAAATTTTTTTTGTTTTGGTTGGATTTATGAGGCAAAATATTTATATAATATTTAAAATTTAAAATTTTATTGTTTACATTTTAAAGTTTATATGTATAAATGAATATTCTACCACCACGTGTGTGCGTGTGTGTAAAATTTTGTAAACATTGTTTAAAAAAAAATTTAAATAAATTTATAAAAAAAAAAAAATGAAAAAAGAAGAAAATCAAAAAATAAATTTAATAAAAGATTTAAAATTAATGCAAGATCATCGTTCAAGATCTCACTCACCAAAAGCTTATTTGGGTTGTGATACGTGTAAGCAAAAAAACGAATTATTATCGAAAAAAATTAAATCCATAAGTAAGTTAACCGATTATAATACTAATACTAATAATAATAATAATAATAGTAGTTTAGAAAACAAAAATAAAATAAATAAATGTAAAAAAAATCCTAAAGAAAAAGACAAAAGAAAATATTATTATTATGATGGTGATGATGATGAATGTACAAAATCTAAAATTAAATTAACCGATTTATGCGACGAAGATAAGAAAAGAATTGTCGAACTTATTGAAGAACTTTCAAAGTAAGTTTTTATCATTATTATTATTTATTAATTAATAATTATTAATTATTTATTTTTTGAATTATATAAAAAAATATTTTTCGACGTTACGTTAAAATTTGTCTTGTTGTTGTTTCCCCCCCCCCCCCGAAAAGGGAAATTTTTTTTATTGTTTAATCGATTGATTGATTCCTTTATGGATTGATTATTATTATTATCATATTTATTTATTTATTTATTGTTTAAGGTTTGCAGAAAAAAATCATAAATTAAAAGAAACTCTTGATAAATTACAAAAAATTAAAAACGAACAACAGGAATATATAATGAAACAAGCAAAATTACATTTGGAAGAAAAAAATTTTTACGTTAACGAAGTAAGCGCGTCGGGAAAAAAAAATTTCCATTATTATTATTATTACATAAAAATTTAATTTAATTTTTTTATAGATAAACGAATATAAATCGAAAATGGAATTTATAGAAAACGAATATAAAAATAAAATCGGACAATGGGAAAAACATGAAAAACTTATGGATAACGAAGTTGCTTATTTTGCAAGAGCACTTCAAGATTCGTTAAAAGAAAAAACGGAATTAAACGAACAAATGAATCATTTTAAAATATGTTTGAAAAGATCATTGGATGAATTTCAAAGATTGGTACTTGATGTTTAATAAATATAATAATAAATTAATATAATAAATTAAAATTTTTTTTCTATTTCTATTGTTAAAGAGAGAAAAAATAACGGTCCTTCAACTTCAGGGTAATTTTTTAAAAAAATTAAAATCCGTTAAATGTCAAACGGAATTGAAATTTCTCACTTATAAAAAATATAAAACGTCAGAGGAAGAGGAAACGGATGAAGAATTTTTTTCAACGAGTTGTCAAAATAGCATCGATACGAAAAGTAGTTTAGATTTAATTAATGAAAAATTAGAACACGTGTATCAATTATTAAAAATGAAAAGTGATAACGTATCAAAATCAAACACGTTTATTAAAAAAAAAACATCCCAAAATGATTTTTCAATATTCGTTAAAAATGACCACAACAACAACAACAACAACAACAACAACAACAACAATAATATTAATATAGATACGAGAAAAAATTTATCGAAAGGTTAATAACCTTTGCAAAATTTAAATTAAATTTTTTTTTTTTTTTGGTAAATAATAATAATAATAATAATGTTAATTTTTTAATAGAATATGGAAATGATGAAGAAAATCAAGATGTCGTCGTGGAAAATTATGAAAAAATTAATTATAAATTTTTAAAACCATTTAATTATCAATTTAAAATATCATCACAAACTGAAAGTGAAAAAATGACGGAATCGATGCCGAAAATAATAGAAAATATAAATAGACGAGAAGAAGAAGATGAAGAAGAAGAAGATGAAGAAGTAGTAGATGAAAAAAATATAATTCAAAAAAATAAAGAAGGAAAAATTTTTAATGATGGCGAAGATGAATTATTACAAGATTTATTTTATGCAGATCCCAATTTAAAAATTGATTTTTTTATTAATTAATTAATTAATAAAAGAGAGAGAGAGAGAGAGAGAGAGAGAGAGAGAGAAAGGGGGAAAGAGAGAGAAATAGAAGAAAATTTTTTTTTTTTACGATTTTATTATCGGATAATTTGTGTAACGGTTTTTTTTTTTAAACAACATCAAATATATATAAATTAATATAAAATTTTAAATTATTAATTAATTAATAAAAAATATATTAATTTAAATTATTACAAATAAATAAAAATCTACAGGAATTATTGCTGGTCGTTTATTAAAAGGGGGAGGGGGCGAGGGGGGCGAAGAGAGTGAGGGGGGAAGAAGAAAGTATATATTTTATAAATTAAACACTCAAAACAATAATAATTTATTATTATTATTATAATAATAAAAATAATAAAATAAAAAAAAAAAGAAAAAATTTATTATTTTATTTGGTATAAATTTAAAATTTGTTTTTTTAAATAATAAAATTATTAAATATACACGTGAACGAAAAAAAAATTAATTAATTTATTAAAATACAATAATTATTTATTTAATATATTTATTATTAGCAATTGTTGTTGTTGTTGTTGTTGTTTTTATTTTGTGCATTGGAAACAATTTTTTTTACAACTAAAATAATCGATATAAACCATTATATAACGAAATTATTATTATCATTATTAACTTCGAGTTATTAAATTTGATTTTTTCATTTAAACGGGGAGGGGGGGGGGAATCGAGTCAATCAATTATTTAAATTATGTAAAAAATCCGATTTCAATTCTTGTAAAAAAAAAAATAAATAAATAAAATAATAAAATTTGTCGCCCTGAATTTTTAAAATATAATAATAATAATAATAATAATAATAATAATAATAAAACATTAATAATTCATAAATTACTTTTAATAATAATAATAATACATTGTTTATTGCGTACTTAAACTTAAAATTAACCGTTTTTTTTTTTTTTGTCAGGAAGCAATTTTTCTTCGTTTTTCCTTTTTTTTTTTTAATACAATCAAAGTCTATACGTAAAAAATAAAAATTAAAAATATTTTATAAAAAAATGTATTAAGCTAACCAGCAAATTAAAAAAAGTAAAAAAAAATTAAAAAAATATGAAAAACGTCACTAGATAAAAACAAAATGTTGGGGGGTTCATGGGGAGTTCATTTTATATAACAAATAATCACGTTCATATTCATACTGTATGTAATAAATTAATGAAGGAATGAAAAATACTATTTACTGTGTATAAATTAATTAAAATTTTTTTTTTTCTTTTTTTCTCTTCTTTTTTGTAATACCGTATAAAATACTTTTTTTTTTTTTTTTTTTCCCCGCAATGCCTACGGTGAGGAGAGGGGGCGAGGGGGAAAACTGACCCGTCGACCAGTTTTATTTAGGAACAGAAAGAGATTCACTGGAGAGATCATTATTTGATTGTGACTTTGTGTTTGAATTTGAACCCATCAAAAACTCTTGAGTTAAAAAATTGGTCTCGATGGGACTCTGAGTATGTTTAACGCAAAACAAAAAATTATTATTTATAAATGATACTGGTTCCGCTCTTTTTGGTAACAAATTGGAAAGTCTTTTTTGTTCGCAATTTTCCAATAGATTGGGAGCAGCATTCCCGGAAGCGCCCGGAGCTTTTAATAAAAGCTCTTCGTTTCTAGCAACATCCGGAAGATTGGTCCTATCGTTTTTTATTACATTTTTCCCCGGGTGTCAAACTTTATTTTGACGCATTTCAAACACGTTATGCCTCTCTCCGTAAGCTCCTGCGTAGTGATTTTGATTGGACCTTGCGAATGCCGAAGGAGGCGCGCTAGGTTTGGGTGGGTAATATTGACCCCTGTGAGCACCGTAACCGTGCGCCGGACCGGGACGGGGACCACTCCTATATCCCCCACCGTGAGAATGTCGCTAAAAAAATTTATTTGTAAAATTTTAAAAATTTTAAATATTATAATAAAATTCAATGTAAAAAAATTATTCTCACCATTCTTCTTAACGTTGTTATAGGGCGACGCAGAGTTTCACTCAAACGCCTTGCTGGAGGTTTTTTAGGATTAGAAGAAGGTGTATGAACGGCACAGCACTTGATGAATAATCCCATGAACACAACAAAGGCTAAAGCTAAAAGAAGAACCGCCCACCAATACTCTGTTACCCATTGAGCAACGGTTAGAAGCGTTTCTTTATTGAATAATAAGTTTTTAAGTCGTACAAGAGGACCCTCGGCATCCACGGCACGACATTTAAAGAACACATCGCAATAACCCTAAAAGTAAAATGATCATGACATCACCAAAAAACTACGAAAGATTTGAAAAACATTTGAAATTCCCTTTGCACTACCTGAAAGTTATCACAAGGCGATCCTGGCCTTAAACTTATTCCTCCTTGGGGCAAACCTACAAGATGCGCGAATTCGCTTGTACTCCTACACGTACTAGGATCCGTTCCATTTTGACAAGCTAATTCGCATAAACGTCTTTTATCAATGTTTGGAATGATATGACTCGTCAAAAAACATTCCGTCAAATTCCATTCTAAACATATAGATCCTGTACATTCTCCGTTAATGCACAATTGAGTTCCTATTATTATTAATGTTATCAATAAATTAATCTCCAGTTTGTTTGAAAAAAAATAAAATAAAATAATAATAATAATAATGAAAATACTCACCCTCATTACACCTAGTTTTATTGGCTTTTGGAGCTGGACTAGGACATTCGGCTGATTTACCGCTGCAAAAAGACGGCCAACTGCAATCTGATTCCGATTTGCACTGCTGCTGATAATGCAATGGCACAAATTTGCAGGTATCACTTGAACAACACGGTCCTTCACTAGGACTAAAAAAAAAAAAAAAAAAAAATGAATAATAAAAAATTAATTTTTTTTTGTTGACATTGATAAAAAAATCATAAAAAAATTGCACAGGAAAATTTTAACTATCGTACCTGCAAACACTTCCAGGTCTTCTGGTGCATCCTCTAGCAGATTCATTACCCAATCGATCTTTTTCGCTTACTAAACGAGGATAACAACATTTATCTATACACTCTTCGTCATCATACCCGCAATCGCATTCTTCTCCCACTTCGACTATTTTATTGCCGCAAAAAGCACCCGCAGAAGCTAAAATTTTTATTTAAAAATTGTTTTAAAAAAATGTTTTTACACGAAAAAAAAAATAATTTAAAATAAATAAATAATTTGATTACCGGTAAAACAATTTCTTTTTTTATTATCTTCTATGGCGTCTAATACGTTTGAGATATTACCAACGGAACATCCTGAAAATTTCGAATTGTTGGGTCGATCGCCACTGGTAGCAGAAGCAAACATGATGTAATTTCCGTTTTGTCCTCCGGGTCGACATTCGGGAGGAAAGTCATGCGGCGAACCGAAATTATGCCCAATTTCATGAGCAAGAGTCAACTGTGAAACTTTGGGAGGCACGCGGGAATTATAATTCACAAAAGTTATAATTCCAGTGTTCAAACTTCTTTTGGTAGATTGATACGTTCCTCCTACCGTCTCCGTGTAGGTTTTGTATTTCTCACAAATTCCTCCAGAAGCACCTCAAGTTCAATAAATTTGTACAATAATTAATACGAAAATATTTATTAACATATATAATTACCAATAAAATTTTATTAGATTTTTAGTACCTGAGGCAGAAGCTACCCATGCCAATCCCAAGGTACCTCCAGTGAAATCTCTGTACGTAAATACGTAAGCCAAACAAAAATCTTCGTGATTTCCAAGAGAATGAAGATTCAAAAAATTGCTTACGTCAATATTTTCCATGCAAAAGGGGTTGACCTCTCCGTTGAAATTAGGCATACATGGAGAATAATCATCAATCTAAATAAAAATTTCATTTCTGATTTAATCACGTTAGATTATGATGGGTATTTATTTGAAAACCTATTTAACTTATAAATGAAAGTGAAAGCGGTTTGTACCGATTACTATACCTTAATTCTTTGAACTTCAAATTTTATGTTCCTATGTTCAACACGTCCATCAAACTTGGTATCTCTATAAATGTAGTTTACAGCTGTCACATGATGTGCAATTAATGATAAAATTTCTTCTCTAGTTTTTTCCGGATCTGAATTGACTTGTTCGCCGATATGCCTCCAAATTAGAGGATCAGTCTGAATAAACAAAGAACAAGTATTTTTATTTTCTTCTTTGGGTCTTGTAGCTCTTTTGCTTCGTCGCTCTCCGCCATGTCGAAATTTTTTATCGTTCAATTCTCTACTGTACTTCTGAAAAGGCTCTTCTAAAAAATGATTCCCATAATTAGATGGAATATTTTTTAATTTTTGCTTCGTGGGCAGTGCCATATTTGTCATTCTTTCATTTTCCTCTTCTGCAGAGTTCTGTAAATAAAAAAAATTTTCGTAATTAATAATAATGAGTAAGAATTTTAATTTCAAATTATTTTCTAGGTAAAAATTTTTTTGTCGTTTGTAAAATACCTGTACTTTTTCCATCCATTGTATGACATCGTCCGTGACTCCGCAACCTCCAAAAAAACTATCATCAACATCTTTTCCATTATAAATTATAGAATGAAAACTTTGATTACTTTCTTTGGGAAAATATTTATGAGCTTTTTCTACGTAAAAAGAGTCGACAGGAGAATGAATGCTTCCTTCGAAAACACCATTAATTATTGACCCAAAAACATGACTTCCAGGCTCACCTGTAGTGTAGTATCAAAATATTTATTTCACAATTGAAATTTTTATTTTTATATATGGGTAGCAAAGCATAAAAAAATTTCTTTTTTTCTCATTTTTATTTTCAAGGAAAACTAAGTAGCAGATTTGATTTTAAAGTATGGTGTATTGGTATAAATTTTAGCGGTTGAAAATACTAACCTAAAAGATTTCCTTTATAAATATGAGAAGTGTCAACATATGGAAGTCCATCAACAACCAAATTATCACTAAAAACATCCAAATCTCTTTTCAGTCTCAGGTTAAAATTTCTACCGTGAGAACGAAACGATAAATGAACATAATGATCTTTTACAACACTTCTTTTGGCTCTCTGATGATTTCTGTGAATCTCTCCCGAGTCATAATTAAGCGGTTCATAATGTAAAATATATTCATTCAATCGATTTGCTAAAATGAAAAGAAAATAGTTTTATATGAGCAAAAAGTTGCAAAAATACTATTGTACATATTTAAATTTACAATTTTTTATTTTTATTAATTAACTATTATATACTACTATTATATAGAAAAACAAACAAAACTTTTAATTCCAAAGTTGGCAATAAAAAAACTGACATTTGTCACTTTTGTTTTTGTTATCGACAAAAAATAATAATAAAAAAAAAAAAAGCTTTTCCTTTGAAAAACAATAAAATGTTAATTAGAGTGACAAATTTTTTTTTTTTTTTTTTTTTTTACTTATTATTCAGTTTAAATAATTTTAATCGTTGAAAAAAGTGAGTGACATTAATATTTTTTTTTTTAATAAAAGCAGACCCTAATATTTTTTTATTTATAAAAACAGAAATTAGTATATTTTGTGCTTTTTAGGTAAAGACCTAAAAAACCAATGGCCAAAACATTCACACTATTTCCTATTTTTCTGTGAAAACAAAGTAAACAATACATAATTGGAAACAAAATGGACACAGATCAGTGAGTTTGAGTCATTTTTTAAAAAGAGACCACATAATTTAAGAGTAAATTTATTTTAAGCAATTCTCACATAATTTTATACGAGATAGAATATAATAAATTTGATTAATTAAAGAAAATATTTTACAATGAATTCGATGTGATAAATAATGTAAAAAATACATTAATTCGCACATATATACATTTAATAAATAAATATAAAAATGTATGCATGTAAATATATACATACATATACAAAAAACTAATAAAATAAAGTTAAAAATTAGTAATGAGATTTAGAAACATGATAAAAATCATTACCATTTCCTTGAAACTAAAGAACCAAAAAAGGAATATTAAATTCATTAATAACTATTTTTAGATAATTGCACTATGATAAGTCAATGTTAAAATTCTAAAAAATAAAATGCTTTAAAGAGAAAGATACAAATTTTAATAATAATAAAAATAAAAAAAAATTTGTATTTCACAGTAATGAGAATTGTAAAATAAATAAACTTTATTTTTAAATTATGTATCATTTCATTTTTTTTTAAAAAAAAGTTATTAATAATTTACCATTCTTAAAAATTTTACGAATAATTGACTTTTGCAACAACAACAACAACAACAAAAAAATTTATTTGTACACACGTTTTAAATTTCAAAATAGTACAGAAGAAGCCTAGAATTTAATGTCAGTTTTAAGATTTATGAAACACAATAATCAAATTAATTTGAAATAAAACAATTCAAATAAAAATAATAATTACTGTTACTCACCAGTCTCCGTAGACGGAATCAAAATTAATAAAAATACAATGTATCTACATTCACTTAGCATTTTTAAAACACATACAAATATCCAAAATCATTAATATAACCCAATGATAATTTTATTTTCTGATTAAAAGTTCTCATCTGTGTAGAATTAACGCGACATTTTGTTTTTTTTTTTTGCAATCTCTTTGTCCAATGAAACAAGCGGTGTTGCCAATTAGGTCCTCAACGGACGTACTTAAAAATTTTTCTAACGGGAAATTTGTTAAATATTAATTTTGCCTTTAATTAATTTTTTTTTAAAAATAAAATCATTTTTTTAATTCATTAATTTTATCAAAAACTCTTATTTAAGTCATTTGTAAAAAATTGTAAAGTTTTCGTAATTTATAATTATCAATCACATATTTTCCGAAAATTTTAATTTGTAAAATAATAAATTTTTTTGAAATTAATTGTCACAAATTGTATTTAAAAAAAAAAATATAATAATAATAAAAATTTATATTATATAACTTAGTTTTTTTTTTTTTTTTTTAAATTCTAAAATTAAGTAGATCTATGGCGTGCGAATTTTACGAGTTAAAATTCTGTTGGCTAAATTTAAAATGAAAAAAAGCAGAAGATATTTTAACTTGAGCAAAGAATAAAATGTAAGCTTAACGACTGTTTATAATTCAAGAATAAATTTGTAAATATGCCCTGGATTCAAATTGTATGACAAATTCAAACCTTCTAAATTTAATAAATATCATTCATTAACAATGGTACGTTTTTATTTTTCTTATTATTATTAAACTTTTAATTATAAAAGGAAAAGAAAAAATCAAAAAATCCGAATGGCACAGGATGACCTAATAATAAAAATACATCAATTTATTTATTTATTATAACCGTGTTGAATATTATGTTACTGTATTAAATAAATATTTAACTCTAATAACAAATTATTTATTATTTTATTTATACCTTTTCCACTTGGTAAAGTAATAAGTAAAAAATTTAATTTCAGGCACTTTTAGGGACTCAACTAGTTTTAACTTTGATTATGGTCAGTTTTATTCAAAAACTAGGACATCATCTATCATTAGGGAAATGGTTATTATGTTCCACTGGGTAAATATAAATTATAAATTTTGTTTAACCCAATTTTTTTAAAATTGAATTTTAACATCAATCAAGCACTCACACAAACCAACTACTAAAAATAATTGATTAATATTACTTATGTCCTTTTAATACTGTTAATACTAATTTTTTATTTTTATTAGTTTAATTCATTACTTGCATCCTACGAATGAAGAACTTAGAAGTCTTGCTGGAATTCAAAAAAATAACAAAAATAATAAAAAGAACAGATATGGAAAAGATAACGAGCAGCAAGTTTTAGATACTTTTCATGTTCCGAGAGACCTTGATATTCAGGTATCACTGAAAATATTTGTTTTTGCAAACATATTTATCTATTAGATTACAATTGAAAAAAATTTTTTTTTAGCTTAAAAAATCAAAAGTTGTGCCTTTGGATGTGATGCATCTAAGATTTTATTCTGAATACCAATGGTTAATCGATTTTTCCGTTTATGCTGTCGTCATTTACACTCTTACTGAAACTTATCAACTTATTTTTCAAGCGCAAGATGAAGTTAATCTCTCTATGTTGTGGTGTTTTCTAGTAGTTGGCTTTGCAATGTATCCTTTAGAATTAAATATTTGACAAGTTGTTATAAGAAATCAAAATTTTCACTGAAAAAAACTTAATTATGATTTGCAATCTCGATAAATAGATTCTTTATGATAATTTTCTTTGATTAAGCTTTTGTAGGAAAGTTTTACTTTCTTTGACTGGACAATATTTTCAAAGTGAAGATTCTGGAGAAAGATCTACAGTTATAGTGACAGGTTTTGTGTATTTCGTATTGGCAATGATAATTTTAATAATTGATGAAAATAGTTTAGAACTAGGGTTAGAAACTGCTTACAAAGTATTTAATAAAAATGCCATAGCATTTTTGGAAAGGCAGGGCATTGACTCTTCGTAAGTAACTTATAATCAATTAATAAATTTAAAAATTTTACAAACTATTCAATTTATTTCAATTTTTTTAGGGGTCCTGCGTCTAAAATTGTATTAAAATTTTTTTTGGCTCTTTGGTGTGGTATAATTGGAGCACTTTTTACATTTCCTGGTTTAAGGATGGCCCGAATGCATTGGGATGCCTTAAAGTAAGAATCATACTTATTTAATTGTTATTAAAAATTTTATTATTAAAATACATTCTTAATTTTTAGCTATTGCACTGATAAAAAGGCTCTAAAAATTCTTTTAAATGTTAATTTTGCCATGCCTTTTTTTATTACAATTCTTTGGATAAAGCCTATATCTCGGGACTATCTTACAAATAGAATTTTTCATGGAATGTCACACCCACTGTAGGTTTCTTCCTAATGGAAAAAGATTAAGATTATACACATATCTGTTTCAATTTTTAATATCAATATATTACTTTGCAGAATGTCTTCGACAAGTTTTGAAAGTTTACGACTTGTTATCGTTTTATTAGCTGTCACTCTTCATTTTTGCTTTATGCCACTTTATTTACAATGCTACTTAAATATGGCAAACAGTCGAATTGAAAGAATTAAAAAAGAAGCTGGTAGAATAACAAATACTGATCTCCAGAAACGTATTGCTGCAGTATTTTATTATTTGTGTGTTGTCGCATTACAATACACAGCACCAATTCTTATTTGTCTTTTTCTAACTTTTATGTACAAAACTTTAGGTAAGTGACAATTATTACAATTTACATATTTATTTAAGCTTAATTTTACTTAATAAACTTAAGCTGCAATGATTTATTATGATTTATGATTATTAAATGGAAATTATTTTAAATAATAATTTTAAAATGTGTAAACAATTAAAAAAAAAAAAAAAAAAAAAAATGTTTTTGCAGGTGGATTCACATGGACGGGAGACATTTTAAAAAGTGAATATGAGTGTCCATCTGATACATATAAAAGTGCCAAAGAAAATAAATTTTTGTATGATAATTTTAGTATAAAAGCATCAGCTCATCAATTTACATTAGCATTAGAATCTCTTAAACAGGTATTTTTTTTTTTTTTTTAAATTTAAAAATTGTTGTTTTTTATTTGTTAAAGTTTATTTACTTACCAAAAGTTTTAAAATAATTTCAGGTTTTCACAGTCGAAGTTTTCAGAGGTTTGTTCGGTCTAACAACTTGGTGGACTTATTTTGCTTGGTTTGCTACCACTTCAGTAGGCATGGTTTACCAATCATATTTTACTCACATTTGATTAATTTATTTAATTTACATTCTGTATTAAACAAGCAATATTAAAAGTTTTCATTCACTGCCACATGTTGTTTTTATAAAATTTTACTACGGTTTTGTTAAATTATGTCAAAATAACTTTTTTACAATATAAAAAATATTTTTAAAAACTTTAATTAAATTTAAAATTAATAAAATATCCTTTTATAGTTATCAAGTATCATTTTTATTAATGAATTCAGCTATAGAGAGATAATTATCTGAAGTATCCATCATTAAGATACAACTTTTACAGGTTAAGTTAAAATTAAAATAACGGTCATTTACCTAGATTTATGGGTATTTTGAAAACTCTAATGAAAACTCCAAAAAAAAAAAAAAACTTGCAGACAAGATATTAAAAAAAAGCGCACAACGTAGAATAATAAATATTTACGTAATAAAAAACGAAAATGAGTAAATATTAACTCAAAACTACGTATTTATTTAAAAAAAAAAAAAAAAGCTTAGTTTGAAACACTAAATTTAGTATTGAGCCAATTTTAAGTTAACATTAATAGTATTAAGGGCCCTGAAAAAGCAGACAAATTTTTTTAACATTACAATTTTTGGCCTTTAGCTCTGTCTTTTTGAAGGTAGTAACACAAGATTAACTGCGTTAAACTTAGCAAAAATGGTTATGCCAGGAATGACATGGAAAACCTTAAAAAAAAATCCATCGGTAAGTTTTACTTGTTATAAATTATAGTTTTTACATAACAAACTTGCTATATTTTATATAGATATTCGTAAAATATTTTTTTTTTTTTTTTATGATTTTTACAACCAGTTTTCAAAGCTATCTGCATTTATGCAGTTTTTTTTTCTTTTTCCATTAAGGATCAATATTTTTTTTTTTTGTTTATAAGGAATAATTGTAATTCTATGTTCGAAATGAGCATAATAATTATTGTTATTACTTAACTTTTAATGGTGCATTTTTTTTTTTTTTTTTTGTTAATTGCAAGTTCTTTTCAAAATACATTATTTTACAATAAATTTTTATTTATTTTTTTTCAGTTAATACCATTATTTGCTGTATTAGGTTTAGGTCTAGGTGGGGCAATATTTTATCCATTAAGGTGTGCGATAAAATCACCTGATGTAACATGGAATAGAATAAAAAATCCAGAGCCTTGGAATGAGTATGAAAATAAAGATTATAAGGTATAAATTTTTATGCTATTATAATGTCTTTAAGTTTTAATTAGGAAACTAAAAACATATTTTTAAAGCCAAGGTCTTTATATATATATATTTAAAACTTAATTTTCTTTCGTAGATTTCGAATGAAAAACAAAATTAATTTACTTTTTTTAAATTTATTACTTAAATGTGACTTTTTACTTATATTTTTTTTTCTTCTTTAAGAGAATTTAATTTAAACTTTTATTAAATAGTAAATTAATTTCAAAAATAAATTAATAGATTAAAATTGTTTTTTCAATATCATTTAGTAAACTATTATTCATTATTAAAGATAAGCCCAAGGTTATATTTGTAAAAAAAAAAACATATTAAAAAATAAGCTACACATTGATTATGTACAATGCTCTCTTTCATTGAAATTGATTGATAAATTTCTTTTTCTTTTTCTTTTTGTTTCAGTTTTACAAAACTAAGGAACAAGAAAAAATTTTTAAACAATAATCATACTTAATAAAAAAAGTAACATTGAATTTAGAGAAGCTATCGGCAGTCATTATCAATATAGTAACATTAGATTGAAACAATTAAAACAAACCACTAACTACATTTATTTATGTACAATGATATGTAAACATACTTTTGTAAATGTGCTTATCATCATACAATTATAAAATTTCTTTGTGAAATTTATTATTTTATATAAACAATTAGTATAATAATTTGTTCCTTTACGAAAAAAAAATTTTTTAACTTTTTTTTTTAAATCGTTCAAATCTGCTCAGTATTTAATTTAACTCAGTTTTTTTTGTTAAGAAATATTTTTTATTCGAAATTTTTTCTTATTTATTATTATTATTAATTTGATAAAATAAAATAAAATAATAAAAAAAACAAACATGATTTAAACAATGACTTTATTTTTTTTGATAAAAAATACAATTAAAAAAAAAAAATATCGTAATTTTTCTTGTCCCCTACAAAGTATGTAACGCAATACATTCAGATTATCTTGGGATAAATCTAATTAAAATATTTAAAAGTATAGATAATAATTTAAAAATTAAGAGTTGTGTAAGTAAAAAATATTTTTCTTAAATGTAATTCAATGCCATTTTATAACTTTTAGTTAAAAAACAAACAATATTAAAATGACTTTCTCATTATTATAAATATAATTTGAAATTTTTAACGGTTTTCAAAAAGGGGCCCCTTTCGCATTTACGTAATAGATATTAAATTATTGACACGTCGAAAATTGTTTTCATTTTTGTTCAAATTTAAAATTTATTTTTTTCTACCACCTCTTTCCTTGATTTGTAACTGGAGTATCGTTCCCGGCAATATATTATAATAAGCTAAAGAATTTGAATCTTTTAAAAATAAACCTTCGAGGTGTATTTTTTGCTTTCCCGGTGGCATTCCCGTTTCCTCGTGAACTTTTGACTTTACCACGGCTACCGAATCCGTCAATGGTAAAATCATTGATATTAACTGACCGTTAAGTTTCCATTCGGGTTTCTCTTGAGTCATGGGAACCAATACTTTAACCACGATTGGCTTGTTCTAAAATTATTTTTAACGGAAAAAAAAACAAAAATTTATAAATTGTCGATTGATCCTAACATTGCCATAAACTTCCTTGAGCAATTCTAACTTAAAGTAAAGGGAATAACTGAAAAAATCTCGACTGTTCCAGGATATATATATAAAAAAAAAAAACTTACCTTGTACTTGTTAAGGAATTCACTTTCGGGAAGTAACGTTTCTTCCGTTCGTTGCTTTTTCGCCGGTACAGTTTCTTCTTCTTCCATCATTGAAGATGCTACGTGTTTCATAGCCTGGCCCGGTGGCTCTGGAATCGTTCCGGGAGGTGCGATGAAAGTCGGAGTCGGCATAGTTAAGCCTGGTGGAGCCAGTCCGGGAGGAGCCATACCCGGAGGTGCTAAACCAGGAGGTCCAGGAACAGGGAAACCTGACACAAAATTTTATATTAAAATGAATGTTTTAATTTCAATATATGAAAAAAAAAAAAAAAAAAGATAATTACCCATGATTGGTTGTCTGATCGGTGCCATCATCATCATAGGATTCTGAGGTATCATACCAGGGGGTGGTGGTATAGGAGTCATCGCAATGGGAGGTTGTTGTGGAGGAGGAGCAGGATTTGGCTTTGGTGGAAGTGGCTTTTGAGGTACAGGTGCCGATTTTAAAGTTGCACCTTGTGTTTGTTTTGGAAGAGGAGCAACTTGTTTTGATATTTTGCCATCGGGTGAAGTTATTTGACCTGCTCCAGCTCTTCGATTTGTAGCAGGTTTTGGTCCAATTTTCTCTTTTTCTTCATCAGGCAATAAACCTTTAACTTTATGAATTTGATGAATCTGTAAAGATTTGTTATTACACTTTTGAATATCTTTATCTGGTTCTGAAGTTTTTATAATAATTTTACTATTAGGAATTTTAGAACTTTCTCTCTAAAATTTTTCAGATTTTATCTAATTTGATATTTTTACCTGATCTTCAAGAGTAATGTTAGCTCGAGCCGCTCTTGTTGCAGCTTCCACGCTAGAAGTATGTCCGTCCCAAGTAACTTTATCATCTTTTTTTTTGTCTTCCTCTCCAATTTTCTTACCGATAGCTGTTTCTTCATCACCGACACCAAATATATCAGTACGACGTTCGGCTAATTGTTTTAAACTAGCTTCGATGGCAGCACCTGAAAAGAAAAATAAAAGTAATTTAAAATATCTGCGTTAAATATCTTTGAAAAAATAAATATTTAAAAAAAATTCCTGTACCTGGAGCATATACGGTTTCCTGATTCATTTTTTCTTGAATCTGCCGGTCACGCTGTTCTACCCAACGTGGATCTAATAAACCTATCCTCATGTGTTCCTGCACTTTACTTACAGGAATTCTTTCTCCATTGATTGGAGAAATAAGGTATTCATCCGGAGGTAGATTCGCCAGTTTTTTCGAAGCTAATTAAAAATATTAATTATAAAAAGAAATTAATTAATAATCATTCAATATCATTTAATTATAAAAAAAAAATTTTAAATATTAACCTTGTTTAGGATCATATCCTTTTTTAATTACAACTTTATCTAACGAAGGTGGAAGAGGTAACGGTTGACTGTTTCCATCTTTTGAAATGGCTATAACTTTTGTTACTTTAGAAGTAGCTTGACTATTTGTAATTTTATTAATTTTATCAGATTCATCTTCCGATGAAGAATCTTCTTCCATATCTTGAACCTAAAATAAAAATTAATATTTTTTATATTAAAGTTTTTTTTTTATTTAAATTTGTATATTGTCAAAAATTTTTTGTATCATTAATCTTATAACCTGATTGTCATCTTTTGCTCCTTTTTCTAAAGTCAAATCTTCCATTATGGCCAAATCTTCAGTTTCATCTTCTTGATCATCTAAATCTTGCCTATCATCTTCATCCTCATTATCGTCTAATTCTTCCTCAGGTTCCGATCCCATTTGCATTTCATTTTCTTCTCCATCCTCCATTCTTTCCTGCATTAAAACTCTAGCTCCAACTTCATCTGGAGTTGTAGGAGCTGGAAAATTTCCTGTTTCATGCGGTTGATAATCTACTGTTTCAACGACAACAAAGTCATGCCAATCTATTTGGGCATATGCAACTAAAATCGAAAGTATTAATAAACATTATTTACTTTTATTTAATGTATTTACTTAATAAAGAATTTTTTAAAACTATTTCTTTTATACAATTATTTTAACCTCTTTCTTTTTCTAAAGCTTCCTCTTCTTTCTGCTTTTGTTGTTCCTGGTATTTTATCCATTCAGCCTTATATTTGACTTGTTCTAATATTTTACTCATCGATTCACTTTCTTCTTTCAGTTTGGACATTAAATCTTTTGGAGGAAGCAAAACCTATAATTAATAAATTTACAATTAAACGTTTAAGTATCATTAACTTATTGACCAAATTTTATTTTATTAAAAGTGAAATTAATGATTTAGTTAAGTATGACTTTTCCCAACATTCTTGTAAATTACTTACTTTGGTGTATTGTTTTAATAAAACTGTGAAATAGACAAACAAAGAATGCTGTGGTCTTAAAAAATCGAACTGAAAATTTCTTTGTTCTCTGTTCATTAAATTGGTTAAAAAAGTTCTTCCGTTTCTTGCGACAAATTGAGCAGTTAATTTTACAATATCCAAATCTAATGCAGAAATAGAAGGTGGATCTGCTAAAAATTCAAATTCAGGAGGAGGATCTTTAGGAACAAATGGTTGTTCTGCAACTTGTTTTAATATTTCTTGCTGCTTTTGGTGAACTGATGTACTATGAGTTTTTTGAAAAGATTGATGAAATTGATCTCCTAAAAATATACGTTTTTACAAATCATTATTTAGTAAAATAAAATTAATTTTAATACTTACGATAATAAAAGATTTAAATTTTAGTATAAATATAAGTCAATAAAACAAATAAAATAATTTTATTCAAACCTTTTCCTTCTCGAATATCTTTGACTCTATGCTGATAATAAGCATTGTAAGGATCTCCGGAATTAAGAAAATTAAACTTTGGATTTCCCAGCTCATTTTGTCGAATTCTAGCTTCAAATTCTGGTCCATTTCTCGCGACAAAACTGGCAGTTTTGTCAACAATGTCTGACAAAGTTAAGATTTAAATAATAATTATAAATTAATTTTTCAATAAAGTACATTTTTAATGTTAAAAAAAAAAAAAAATTCATTAATAATTTTTAAAAATGTACTTTTTATTTAATAAAAAATACTTTATGATTATAATAAACATTTACAATGTAAAGGATACTTCTGACCTCAGGAGGAGGGTATATAATACCAATAACTGCCTGAGTATCAGTATTACTGTTTTCTTCCAACACTTCAACTGACGGCATCTTAATTACACTGAGATATTACATTTATAAATATAAAAATTCCTATTAAAATATTTGAATTAATTTACCAAAAAAAAAAACTCAAACACTGTTACTTAACTGAATGCATCTTAAATTAAACTGATGATGTTGGCCAACTTGCGTGACGTCATTCAAATTTCCCCGCCAGAAATTTTTTAATGAACGTAGTTTTTAATAAACTGAAAAAAAACATTATTTTTTTATATTCACCACAATTTTTATAAATCTAAAAAATATTTTCGTAAATAAATTACATTGCTTTAAAATAAATAATTATTGTGCTCTCATCCCAGTAACAAATAAATACAAACAAAATTTAAAACAATAATTTTAAAACAATTTTAAATTAGTATTATCGTTTTGTGCAGATTTCCATTCTTTCTTTTTTTTGTAATATTTTTAAGCGTAGATTTTAATTATTTCTTGTGCACAAATTTTTTTTATTGCTTTCGATATTTTACTCCTTATAAAACTCAATTACATTACTACCAACATAATAAAGTATTGTAAAAGGTAACTCGTACGAGAACGTAGTAATGCAACGAATTAATCTACAACAAACTTTAAGGAAACATGAGTGTATCTGACTTATTTTCTAAGAAAAAGTTAGTTAAAGTTTGTGCACCTATGGTAAGGTATAGTAAGTAAGTATTGACTAATCTTGATAATTTTGAAGTCTCTAGTCCTAATGTTAGTTCTATTTCGATAGGTTGGAGTTTCGCAGCTTAGTACGACAATACGATTGCGATCTGTGCTTTACTCCAATGATAATGGCTGATTCATTTATTAAATCTGAAAAAGCCAGGATCAACGAATTCACTACTAGTTCTAACGATTCTCCCGTAATTGTTCAGTTTGCGGCAAATAATACATTTGATTTCAGTGAAGCTGCAAAATTAGTGTTTCCTTTTAGTGATGGAGTAGATTTAAACTGTGGGTGTCCTCAACGTTGGGCTATGAAAATAGGAATAGGTGCTCAATTACTGTCAGAGCCAGAAACTATCAAAGATATTGTGTTAAATGTCAAAAATCAAATTTCTTGTAATTATAGTGTTTCTGTTAAATTAAGACTATTGAATGACATTAAATCAACAGTTGATTTGTGCAAAAAATTAGAAAAAACTGGAGTTACATTTCTTACTATCCATGGAAGAACGAAAGAGCAAAGATCTGAACCTGTAAATATTGCAGCAATAAAAGACATTGTTGATAGTGTACAAATTCCAATAATTGCTAATGGAGATGTTAAAACCTTACAAGATGCACAATTATTACAGCAATTAACTGGTTGTCAGGGTGAATAATTCATATTTTTAATTTTAAACTCTTTCAAAGCTAGTAAAGCTGTGTAATATTTGTTTCTTTTTTAAAACTAATTTTTATTTTGTAAATAAAAACTGATTATTTTATTTTTTATTTACAGGTGTGATGTCAGCCAGAGGTCTTCTTCAAAATCCCTCATTGTTCCAAGGCTATAATGAAACACCTTTAGAGTGTGTAAAAAAATGGGTGGACATATCATTAAATTCAAATATTCATTTTACAACATTTCATCATCATTTAGTTTTTATGCTTGAAAAAATTCTTCCCAAAAAAATCAGAAGAAAATTTAATTGTTTAAATAATTATGAAGATGTTTTATGCTTTTTAAATGATTATTATGATTTTAATTTTGTATGTCAGCCATTTAAATTATATGAAGTAAATAATTCAATTAATTATGATATTAACAAATTCATTTTTTCTAAAAAAAGTGACAATTACATTTCTAAAGATGAAATACTATTCGATATTTCAAATTTGTACTTGTAGGAGTTTTAATTTAATATGTAAATTAGATGTCCTCGACTATTTTTAAATGCCAAATATTCTTTATAAAAATAACAATTTTAAAACATATAAAAAATTGAAATATTTTATATATTTTCTTATAATACTGAAACACATTCTTCTTTAGGTATTAAAAAAAAAACTGTAAAAGTATAAAAATGGGACGATTATAATTATTTTTCCAATAATATATTTAAAACTTTATGAATTATATGCATTGAGCATGCTTATTTTAATTACTATCATTGAAACATAATAAAAACTGTTAAAACATCATTTTAATGAGTACCATATGAGGAAATGAACATCCAGATTAAGATAATAAAACTTTTATTTTTTCTGAAATATTTAATGAGTTAATAAATAATTTACAAATAAAGTTTTATTAATTCATCGCTGACAGCTGATGGTGTCAAAATACCCAAATCAGTAAATAATAAAGTTATATAAATTGGAGGTGTATAATCAACTAAAGGATCAGCTTTCTTAAGATCTTTTTCTAAAATAAAAAAAAATTCATTAATATATTTGGGTACACACATTTAAAATTAAGAAAAATTTTAATTGCTGCCAACATTACCTGCATATGAATAAGTAAATTTAAATTCCGCTGGTAAATCTCTTTGATTTAATGGATACAGTCTAACAAATTTAAAACTTTCTGTCAATACATACAAAGGTTTAGATGCTTCCCTTGCACATAAAGCCATAGTGTAACTCCCTATTTTATTAATAATGCCACCACTTTCAACAACCCCTTCAGCTCCCATCATAACCATATCTATCGATTCCATTATATATCCTACTGCAGAATCTAATATTAGTGTACATGGAATATTTAAATTTTCTAACTCTTTACACATATCTCTCCTTGAAAACAAATTGATAAAATTTAGCATTACTTTTTTATATTGTATTAACAAATAAAAAATGACTTTAAAACTCACCCGCTATTATCAGGAGCAGAAGTAGTTACAAAAACTTCAAATCTTTTATTAAGGTTTGCAGCTTCCTTCATTGCCAACAATACCACTCTAGACTTGGAGTGAGTTAATATTTTCTAGAAAAAAAAAAAAATAAAAATAAAAGTAATTATAAAATAGTTTTAAAACACAAAAAAATTAATTGAGAAAAGTTTGTCTTACAGAACCATCGGTAATAAATCCAGAAGCGAGTTTGGCTATTTTACTTCTAGCAAATTTTAGTTCTTCCAAAAATAAATTTCCACGATTTAACATTACTTGTTTGCACTCTTGGAAGTTCTTGTGGTCTAATGCTGCAAGGGTGATAAACCTCATAAATAATTCACAACCAGAAGCAACAGCTGTGACTGAAAATTTTGATTTTTTCATTACTTCAATGGCATTTCTAAATGTTGAATGAAGCTCTTGAATAGTGGCAGCTGAAAAATACCTAAAAATTATTTTAGGAAAATTCCTATATATAATAATAATAAACTTAAAAATATTACTAATAATAATTACTCTATATAAATAAAAACACATTATTTTATTCTGAAAACAACATAATAATAATTCTGATAACTTATATAAATATAAATGTGGGCAGCACTTATATTTACAAATTTAAAATTTATACAAAATTTATATTAATAAGTTAAAATAAAAAAGACCATTTTTAACGAAGAAACATAAAATAGAATTTCGTTATAATAGCAGTAGAATGTGCTACTTTGATTAAACAATATTAATTACTTGGCATATTTAAATATTTATTTTCAATAATAAAAATTTAAAATACTTACATTTATCATGTTCCAAAACTGTTAATAGCGTTTTGATAGCAGCTCTACCCGCCGAAACGTTTGGAAAACTTTCCATATAGTTATTAAAAATATGTTCTATTTCTGTAGGAGAAAAAGAAAAAAGTAATATTAATTTTTAATACAATTACATAAAATATTTTGGGGAATTTTAAAAGAACATACCTTTTGGTTTCATTTTGGAGTTCTTAAATTCCTAATGAAAGACTTAACATCCAAGGAAGTTGTACAACTTTAGAGAATTACATAAGGCCCCGAAAACATTTTATTTTCGAAGCGCTACCTACAAATGCTTGGTATGATTTTGACGGAGGACATTCGAACTAGCATTTGGCAGTACCGCAGTAGTTAAAATAGTTGGTGGTGATAATAGAGTGCTTTGTCATCAGTAGTGGATGTTTTATGCTTCTTGGGATTATTATTTGAGTTGAGTAAGTTTGTTGTCGATTTTGAAAATCATGGAGTTTTATAAAAGTAAATATAGTGCGATGAAATATATAAAATAAGTTATTTGGATTGATATTTCAACCTTTGCAATTCAGGAAGATGGCCTAAAATTTTATGGCAGCCATCTTATTGCAATTGAAATCTTCCAATGACTAATAAAATTATATTTTACGCAGTTGTATTTTATTAGTTCTATCTTTTATTATTGTTTACTAAAGTTAAAGTTTTCAGTTTAAATTTATGTAAATTAATGTTTCAATTTTAAAATTAAGTACCACAGCTGTGCAATTGTTAGTAATTCTTCAAGGCCATACGCTTAATATTTCCAAAGCCTGAACACTTCAAACCAAAAAAATATAAACTTATTAAAAAAAAAAAAAAAAAATCTGCTTTTTTCAAATACTATCAATTTTTTTTTTTTTTAAGTAACAATTACACTGTTAATTTCTTTTGGTTTTTTATTTGTTTCGCTGACCTTGAGACTCATTGCATATATTTTTGAGAAATTATTTTGGGGTATATTTCATTCATGTGATTAATTGGTTTTTCCAAAATTTCACTGGAAGTGAATTTTTTAAGTTGACTTTTTTTTTTTTTTTTTTTAAATTTACATTTTATATTGCGGTGTTTAAATAATTTTTTTTTTAAATATTTTTTTTAACTAACGTTATACTGTGTGCAGTGATTGAATTGTGCAAACAAGTAATAATTTTTGCAATTCATTGGCTACTTTTTAGTAGAAGTTTCATTATAGTTTCATTTTGTTTTCCTGGGATTTCATTTCATAACTTGCTTAATACTTATCGAGTAGCTTTTTTTTTTTACCTATTTGTGAGATCTAAAAAAAATTTTTTTTTTTTTTTTTTTTTTTCCTCTTAAAAATTATTTGTCATATTTAATTTAAAAAAAAAAAAAAAAAAAAATTAAAAATTTGCTCTTTTGTTTTTATTTTTAGAAAAGAAAATACTTTTTAGGCTTCTAAAAAATTTTTTGCATATATTGTCTGAGTCGATATTTATTCCCGAAGAAAATTCCATTTTTATTTTGCAAGGCTGAAATATTAAATTTTTATTATTATTAATAATTACTCAGGTACTTGTACAAATGAAGTTATACTATATTCATTCAAATATCGTTCATCAGATCACCTAGTGACCACAACCGCATTACTATTGTCGGGCTTTACTAATACAATTGCAAAAGGTAAAAATTTCTCACCCATATTAATTTGTTTTTTAATTTTTTTTTTTAAAAACCAATTCATCATAGTAAAATATTTTGTTTTGTCATTCACACAATTTCCAAATTCAATTATTTTTATATCCTAATCAGTGCATGAAATTATTGCTTGATGGCATGATATTATGAATTCTATAATGTATGTATCTGTACACACATAATGCTTTATCCTTGCATAATTATGGAAAGAGAGTAATTCAAGATTAATTTTTAGTTTTTTTTTTTTTAAATTTAATTATCCTATACATTACATGCTTAAATAATACATGCTAATGTAAGGGCTAATGTTATATATATATATATATATATATATATATATATATATATATATATATTTATATTTATTTATTTATTTATTAATAATTTTATTTTCAGAAATCGATTAAAAAAAGGTTTATTAAAATTAAGGTTTATATTTTTTAAAAAAAAAAAGCATTTTACGACATTGGTAAAGTTGTCGAGAGTAAAACTTGATAGAAATTGCAATAATTGTTTTGCGACTACAAAATGTTATGTAATTTTGCAAAAAATTGTATCACCTTAGAGAGAGTTATTTTGAAATGAAAGATAAAAAAGCATTTACTGCTCTCATTGTCAATGTGAAAATGTGTATACTAACCTTTTTTTAACTTTGCAATTTTTGTCGAAAAACTTGTTCTAAGAGAGAGAGAGAGAGAGAGAGAGAAAAATGTTTGTTTATTTAAGAAAAAGTATTATAATTATAATTTGAATTATTTTTTATTTTCTTAATATTATTTTGATACGTGAATTTTTGTAACGGTAATTACTTATTCACCTGCTTTTTTTTTTTTTTGGAAATTTTCTAATGCTTCCTGTAGATTAAGATTATTTTAAAAATTGAATTATTTATTTTTTAAATAAAGTAATCGAATATTAAAAAAAAAAAAAAAAAAAAAAAAAGGTCTGTAATAGAAAAAAAGAAAAGGAAAAAAAATTTAAAAAAATAATAAATAAAAAAAATTTGGATCTGTGTTCTTTTGTTTTTTTGGGGAGTCTCAAGTAAAATGCTTAATATCTCGGTTAGACATGTTACGACATCTCGGTGCGCAGTTGGCTTTTGCGTCGAAACTACTTCATCACCTTAAAAATTTTTCGTAAAGCGAGTGAAAGAATTGTTGTTTTGGTCGAAGTATTTTTTTTTTTTTTTTTTTTTTTTTTTTCAAAACAAAAAAACATTTTGTAAAAAAAAAAAAATAATTTTTAACGTTATCGCGACTCTTTTTTATTTTTTTATTTATTTTTTTTCAAAAGTGATTTTTTTCTGATATGGATTTTTTATACGTGTTGAAAAATCGCAATAGGAAAATTTATTTGTCACATGGTAATATATAAAAGTAAAACATTTTCATTTGAATGCTTACGTAAAACTTTGAGTAGTATCTGAGATTATTAATTTTCTCTTTATATAATATTGTAAAGCATATGTTTATACTTTTAATTTTCTATTAACAGTTTTTTTTTTTTTTTTTTTTTTTGGTTCTTTCATCAAAGATGGAAAAATGGTTAAAGATAAAAAAAAAAATGTCAATTTTTTTTAAGCAGGTCACTCCAAACGAGACTATGAAAATATTTTACATATACTTGAGCAATATTTTTTTTTTTATTAAAAAAAAGAAAACATATTTAATAATAAAATTTACTTTAAATGATGAAATATTGTAATAAAAAATAATTTTTATCAAATGATGATTTTAATTATGGTGTGATAGATGTTATTATTATTATTATCATTATCTGTTCTTTATAAATGTTGGCTCAAAAGTGTGTGTGTGTGTGTGTGTACACATGCGATATTTAAGTTTAGTGTTTTGAACAAAGCATTTGTGTTCTTTATATGTGTATGATTCACAAAGGAAAAGTTTTTCTACAAGTTTTTTTTTTTTTTTTTTTTTTTTTTTTTTTGCAAGCTCATAATGTAAAAAAAAATTTTGTTAAATTTAAATTTTTTAAAATTTTTCTCATCGATTTGAATTTTTTTATTTTTTTAAAAAGCTTTTGTATATTTATATAGAGTGCGTGTGTGCGTCATTTTTCTTTATCAATCACCTATCAATCAGTCGAGGACTTTGAACTTTTCAATAATTGGTGATTGATAATAATAATAATTGAGTTTGAATGTTTAAATAAAAACAATAAATAAAATTTTGTAGTATTGTTTCTTTTCTTTTTTCGGGTTATCATGTTTATACATGGTATTATTATTATTATTATTATTATTATTATTATTATTATTATTATTTGTATGATTATATTATAAATTTTATTATTGGTGAATTATAAATATTTATGTATAGTATTGGAAAAATGAGGGTTGATGGAATTAATTATATATGTATGTATTTGTTATTGTAAACAGATTTTGATTATCAGTTATCGAAAAAAACTGATTCATGCCAATTTTATTCTTTTTTTTTTAGCAAATACTCATTGTTTCACAGAATAATAATAATAATAATAATAAAATGAAAAAATTATATCAATGAAAAAAAAGAAAAAAGTTGGAATTGATAAAACATTCGCATAGCACAGCACACACAGTACACTCGAAATTAATTTTTGTAATCAAGAGTTTTTTTTTTTTTTTTGTAAAGTTGTTGTTGTTGTTGTTGTTGTTGTTGTATACTTTCTTTTGTTTGAAATTACAAAAAAAATTATGATTATTACTTAATAGTAGTAGTATACATTTAAATAATGCGTATGTGGAAGGAAGGAAGGATGGGGGGAGGGGAGGGGAGGGGGGTTTAGTTAGTCAAAATTACTCAATGGTAATAATATTGGTGGGTCTTTGTCTTTCAATTTATAAAATTGAATTAAGTTATTATTTTTTTCTTTACAATTGACTTATTTACAAATTAAAAATCATTTAATTTTGTATTGTAAAAATGTCAATGCAAGACTTGAAGTTGCAAGTAGTCTGAAGTTGGTTGGTGTGTGTGCGCGTTTATTATTGATAAAAAAAAAAAAATTGTTAATGTTTTTAATTTAATTATTTTAAAAAATAAAAAATAAAATAATAATAATAATAAAAGAATTTAAATCAATAAATAAGATGATTTCTTAGCGATCAATGCCCGCGATTCGAAGAAGAAGAAGAAAAAAAAAAAAGAAAGAGAGAGAGAGAAGAAGGAGAAGAAGAAGAAAAACAGTTTTGTATTTTGGCATGAGAACACAAGGTCGACCAGTATTTCCTAGCAAGTGATTTCTTTGTATTTTGATGATCCAATCTATCTCTCTCTCTCTCTCTCTCTATCTATCTATCTATTTTCCCATTTAGTCTCTTAGTGATGTCCAAACTTTTAGGTTGTGTGCCATTTAATTTTTGTTTTTGTTTAATTTACGAATTGTTTGTTGCGTACAAGTTGAGGAAATAATATTTGTTTTTAGAAAATTTTATCATTGACAAAAATTATTTTTTTTTTTTTAATTTTTTAATGTAGTCAAAAGAAAGAATTTTTTTTTTTTTTTTTTTTATCACGAAGGAATAATTTGTGACGTCACAGTGGTGCACATTTATATATAAAATTTATTTGTATTAAAAAAAAAAATTTAAGTAAAAGAAAAAGTTTCTGATTTATTATTATTATTTTTTTTTTGCAAATGTGAGTATGTGTAAATAAGATTGTTTTTAGTAATAATAATAATAATAATAATAATAATAATAATAATAATAATAATAATAATAATAATAATAATAATCAAAAATTAATTCAATGCCATTTTAAATGTAATTGCGTTGTTAGGATTTTTAACAATTGAGATTATTTTATTAAAATGTGTGATCTATGGCGGTGATAATGTAAATGTATTTTTAAGTTTTTAATTCCCGTGAAAAAAAAATAAATAAAATAAATTGCGCAATATTTTTTATAATAAAATAATTTATATTAATATTATTATTATTTTGGAAGAGTTTGTTGATTCGTTAAAAAAAAAAAATTTCTGATTATTTATTGTTGTTATTGTTATTATTTTAAATTTATTGTTAATTTATTTTCTGTTATCTCGATTGCGATTGATTGTTTATTCTTTATTTTTTTTTTTTTTTTTTGTCTTCTGCTAAAGAAAAAGTATGCATGCATAAAAGACACAGACCCTTGCAATTTTTTAAGTCAAAACGTTTTTTCAAATGATGTCTTGTATAATATTTCAAGTAACTTTAAATAAAATTGTAATTTTTTTTTTTCTTTTTTATTTTCAGCACCTATTAGCAGTAGCGGCCATTGCCCCCCCCATTTTTGACACTCGTTTTGAATTTTTTTTTTTTTTTTTAAGGGGGGGAAAAAAAAAACTTTGATGTCAAAATTGAAGGGGGGACCAATTTGGCAGGGGAAACTGGGATATAAATTTTTTTTTTTTTTTTTTTCCTTTTTTTTTCTCCCCTTATTTTTCCTTTTTTTTTCCTTTTTTTTTTCTCCTTTTTTTTTTTTTTTTTTTTTCTTTTTTTCCTGTTTGTTTGTTTGTTCGTTCGTTTGTTTGATTGATTCCGCAAAAAAAAAAAAAAAAAAAAAAAGTTTCATCACAGTTAGTTGACATTTTAAATTAAAAAGTATTTTTTTTTTTAATTTGAACAAACACGTACACGTAGTGTGGTCGATGAGTGAAAATATTTAAAAATATTAAAAACTTTTTAGTGTTTATTAAAAAAATAAATAGATTTAGTGATTAGGAAACAATTTAACAAATTTACTTTTATAAAAATTAAATAATACGTTTTAATTAATAATAATAATAATAATTAATAATTAATAATGGAGCGCGAATCGAATCCTATGCAAGCCCAATGCAGAAGCGGTTGTGGATTTTACGGTTCTACCGCCACGGATGGTCTTTGTTCGTTATGTTACAAAGAAGCTCTAAAGAAAAAACAACAGCCTCCCTCTAATACAACAAGTGGACCTTCCACAGTCTCAGGTAACAGTAAAATTTTGGTTGAATATGTTTTGTGGGGGTGGGGGGGGACGGGACGGGACGATATATTTGCTGCGTGCGTGCGTGCGTGCGTGCGTGTGTGGGAAAAAAAAATTTAATGCGTTTGAAATTTTCAGGAACAGCCTACAATAACGCAAATACAAGTAGTGTAGCCTCATTTGGTAACTCGAGTCCAAGTAACGGTTCAAGTTCGGTAGTTGCTATATCGTCAAGTTTTATTGATACTGCCGTTCCTACCATTCCAATAATTAGTCCTACCACCAACGATAAAGAAGTTGATGTACGTATAATAATAAGTATAACTATAAGTGTAACAATAAGGGTAGATTTAAATACATCATGGATACACGTTAATGAAATGACTATACGGTCGTGTGGGGAGGGGGGGGTGAAAAATGAATGTGAACAAAAATTAATAATGATGATGATGAAATTTTTACAAAATATTAATAATTAAAATAGTTGTGCGTGCGTGCGTGCGTGTGTGTGTGTGTTAGAGGCCCAAAATAAATAAAAAAAAAAAAAAAAATTTATTTTTTATGCCAGCGAGAAAAAGGCATATTCCGGAATTTTTTAAGTCATTTGTTTGTGTTGATTTTTTTTTTTTTTTTTTTTTTTTTTTTTTTTTTTTTTGAAAGAAATGTCAGTTATTTTCCCGATATATTGTTTACATTATTTTCCCATCCTGTTTGTTTATAAATTCAAAATTAGTCAAGTGATAATGTCTGGCAAGTCGAAACCTGAAAATAAGTTGAAAAGAAAAAAAACCGAAGAATTAGAAACCGATTCGTT
>NW_002987246.1:11154-11931 GCF_000006295.1 Pediculus humanus corporis | reverse complement strand
TTATTTATATATATAATAATAATAATAATAAAAATGTATTAGGTAACTATACATATATGTGTAAACACTTTAAATTGACACACACACACACACACACAAATTTATTAGTTATTATTAATTACTTGTTATTTAACAAAAAAAAAATAAATTTAAATTTATTAAATTTGTTAAAAAAGTAATTAAACACAATAATAATAATAATAATTATTATTATTATTTATGTGATTGAATTATTGATTGACTCTAGTTAAAAAAAAAATTTTTGTTGTTGTTGTTGTTGTTTAGTGTGACGTTACACTTAATAATTTATTATTATTATTATTATTATTATTATTATTGTTATTCTGTTAGTAATTTTCTATGTAAAATGTTAAAAATTTTTTTATTAATCATGTATAAATCGAAATTGATAATTACGTTTGTGTACATTTTAGAAAGATTCAGAAGGGGCGGAATGCAGCACGACCGTTTCTGTCCCTAGTGTAGAGGAAGACGAACAAAAAGACGGTGACAAAGACTCGAAAAAGAAGAAAAACCGTTGTGCCGTTTGCCGTAAGAAGGTCGGTTTGACAGGTGAGTTTTGGGGAGGGGGAAAGGGGAGGGGGGAAATGTTTTCCTAAAAAGGGTGGTTAATACATGTTAACTTATTTTTTTTTACAGGATTCGAATGTCGGTGCGGTGGTTTATTTTGTTCCATTCATCGATACAGTGATAAACATGATTGTCAGTTTGACTACAGATTACTGGGTGCCACCGAAATACGTCGCAACAATCCTG
>NW_002987246.1:4995-10860 GCF_000006295.1 Pediculus humanus corporis | reverse complement strand
CCACCACCACCATCATCATTACTACATCAATTTGAATTTCCTCTCTTGGTTTTTATTTTGATGAATACATTTATTCTACATTACGTAGATTTATCTTTTATTTTTATTATTAATATTATTATTATTATTATTATTATTATTATTATTATTATTAAGTATTAGAAAGAAAAAAGGAAAGAAAGAAAGAAAGAGAAAAAAAAAAAAAAAAAAAAACAAACAAATATTTAGACGTTGGAAAAGTGTTCAGTTCTAAGTGAAGCAAAATATTTTTTTATTAATTTTTTTTTTCTCTCTCTCTCTCTCTCGCATTATTATTATTATTATTATTATTTTCTTTTTTTCTTTTCTGCTTATGGGATTGCGGCGGCGTAATTAGATTAGACAGTTTCGCAACTTTTCCTAATGTAAAACATAATTAATAATTTTTTTTATGAACCGTTAAAAAACATAAACACATTATTATTATTATTATTAAAAACTAAAACTAAAAACTAAAAAACTATTTAGCATAAGGTACCTATAAAAGAAACAAACCTTTATTATTACTTTTTTATTTTTCAATTTGTTGTTTTGTCATTTCAATTATTGAATATTTTAATTAATAATAATTTAAACAAAAAAAAACTAAAATATTTTTGCAGTTACCAATTATTAATTATCATTATCATTTACTATTATCATTATTATTATTATTATTATTATTATTAATTATAATACAGTGCACATTTTTCTAACGATTGTATATTAAAAGCCTTTAAAAAAAAAAAAAAAAAAAGGAAAGGAATGGAATTAATACACGACGTTTTCGTTAATTTGACTTTTTTTTTTCTATTTTTATTTTTATTTTTTTTTGTAAGAAGTTTAATTATTATTATTATTATTATTATTATTAATAAATTTAGTTGTTTTGTTGTTTTTCTAAAAAAAAAAAATTTAATAGCAAATAATAATAATAATAATAATAATAATTGTTTTCATTTTATTACAAAAACATTATTAGCCCAAAAAAAATATTTGAATTGGCCTACATTATGATGATGATGATGATGATAATTATTAGGTCAGTTACAATAAAGAAATAATAATAATAATAATAATAATAATTGAATGATTAGTTTTTTTTTTTTTTTTTTTATTATTATTATTTTGTGTAATTTTTTTTTTTTAAGTTAAAAATTAAGTTTTTGATTTAAGTTATTAAAGGGACGGTATCCATTTTGTTTTTTTTTTTTTGTTTTTTTAAATGAAGAAGAGTTGCGGAAGCCAAACATTATTTTAAAAAATTTTAATTAATATATAAATTTATATATAAATATAAATATTTTTTTTCTTTTTTTTTCTGTGTAAAAAATGTAAAGATGAGAGTAGATTCGTTGATGATAATAATAATAATAATAATAACTTTAAGGAAAGAAAACTTTGTTAAATTCATTTTCGGTTTTTTTTTTTTTTTTTTGCTTCATTTTGTTACTGTTTTCTATTGCTGGCAAAGAATTTTCATTTTTCGTTGGGGGTCAAGTCATTTTTATTCGTGATAATATCATCTTTAATAAATAAATAAATAAATAAATAAATAAATAATAAATAAATAAATAATAAATAAATAAATAAAAATAATGAATGAAGACTGACTTTTCATTTTTTTTTAAACGACTTTTAAGTTTTTTTGATTGCAAACGACACCCGATAAAAATGACTTTAGTTTTTGGGTTTTTTTTTTTTTTATATATATATTAATTAATTAATTAAATTATTAATTTAAATTTTTTCATTCAATATGGCGATTGGATTAGGGAGGGAGGAGGGAAAAAAAAAAACGAATAAAAATTTTGTACGGTTAAATTGTTGTTGGCATTAGATGATTAATAAGTTGGTAAATTTTTTTTTTGTTAGTTTATTTTTTTTTTTTTTTTATGTATTAATAAATTAAGTCGTTGTAAAATGCGACTTTTAATAATAATAATAATAATAATAATAATAATTTTTTAAATGGCATAAAATAATTTTGTTTTCTTTTAAATATTAAAATGCATATGGCTTTTGGTATTTATGTATAAATATATATATATGTATGTAAAAAAAAAAAAATAATTGTGGACACTCATATAAGTAGTAGTTAATAATTCGCGGTTTTTTTTAAAAATAGTTTTGTTTAATTAATAATAATAATAATAATAATAATAATAAAAATGAATCTCTTATTGTTTTAATTTTAACTTTTCTTTTTCAAATGAAAAATTTGTTCATAAACTAACTAATAATATTGTGACTGTTGTTTTATTTATATATAAATTATATGTATATTTAATACAACTAATAATTATTATTATTATTATTACATAATTTGGTTTACATTTGTGAAATTATTTATTTTTTATATACCCGATTCATTAATAATAATAATAATAATACATAAGAATTTATTTATTTATATACACATTCATACATACATTGTATCATTTTTTATTAATTTAAAAAAAAAATTATTAAAATAAATAAAAAATGTTGTTAATCGCGTGTGTGTGTTTGTGTGTATTTTTTTTTTTTTTTTTCATTTATTTATATTAATTAATAATAATTATTATTATTATTTAATTTATTTAAATGTAATCGGAAAAAAACAAAAAAAAATTAAAACATATATATATATATATATTTATATTGTTTGACGTTATAACACATAAAAAATTATTTTTAGTGTTATTATTATTATTATTATTATTATTTAAAAATAAAATTTAAATTTAAATTTAAATTTAAAAAAAAAATGCATTTTAATAAATTAAAAGAGAAAAAAATTAAAATAGCCTTTAATGTTGCAATAATTAATTAATTATTATTATTAATAAAAAAAAGTCGCAATGGTTTAATTTTTTTTTTTAATTATTATTATTATTATTATTATTATTATTATTATTATTATTATTATTATTATTATTATTACGTTTAATTGTTTTCATTGTTTTATTATTATTTTGTAGCGTTTGATTTTTTTCGCCTAATTACAAAAAAAAAAAAAAAGAAAAAAAAATTTAATTGATTGAGTTTTAATATTATCATCATTATTTTTTTTTTGTAAAGTTATTATTATTATTATTATTATTATCATCATCATGAGTTTGTTAAATTACGCACCACCACCACCTACTACCTCTAAGGAAATTTAAATTGTTTGATTTATTTAATTAATTGTGTGGGGATTTAAAAAAAAAAAAAAAAATAGAAACAAAAAAAAAAATTGTAAACAAAAAAAAAAAGCGCTTAACCATCTATCTATCTACTATATATCTATCTATAATATTATTTTATTGATTGATAATATATACTAAAAACACCAAAAAAAAAAAAAAAAAAATTTAAACATGTATGTATATTATTAAAAAAATTTTTTTTTTTTAAGGGGGCAAAATATCATTATTATTATTATTAATATCTCGAAAATTGCTACCAATGTGCTTAATTAAAATTTAAAGCACTCTCCATTATTATCATTATTATTATTATTTGTTTAAAGATCTTTTTTTTTTATGTTTTGCTTATAGGTATATATATATTATTAATATTGCTTCTCATATTATTTTAACTACCAATGAATGAAATTTTGTTTTTATTATAATTATTATTATTATGATTTTAAGTATAAAAAAAATATGATTAAATGACTTGTTTTGTTTTTTATTATTATTATTATTATTGAAAATAAGTATTTAGTTTTTATTATTATTATTATTATTTTGTGTAGATACGAGGTTATATAATTAACTTAAAAAAAAAAAAATAAAAAAATTACGATTGATTGATTGATTGATTGTAATTTTTAAAAAAAAAAAAAAAAAAAAATCTTAAACGTGTACACGCACGTGTGTGTATGACGTCACTGTAGAAATTACATTATTTTTTTTATGAATAATATATATATAAATATACGAAAAACAGGAGAATTTATATTAATAAATAAATAAATAAATAAACTATATAGCATAATGGCACAAAATTTTGTATATATATATAATATAATAAATTAGAATTTAAATAAATAAAATTGTGTTGTCAGCGTGTTTGTGTAATAACGATAATAATAATAATAATTAATTTTTTTTCTTGTTTAGTTATATATAGGTAATAAACGATTACATTAAATAATAATAATAATAAAATTGATTTTTTCGCGCCTAAAAAAAAAAAAGAAAAAAAGAAAAAAATTGATTTTTATTATTTTTTATTTTTTTTAATTTTTATGTTTTTCTTCTTCTTGTGTATATTATTATTATTATTATTATTATTATTATTATTATTATTTAAAAAATGATTATTATTAGTGCTGGTTATTAAATAAATTAATTAACAAATTATTAATAATAATAATAATAAGTAAAAAAAAAATTAAAAAAAAAAAAAAAAATGTGTGCAGGTAGTTTTTTTTTTGAAAATTATGGACAAATAATATCATGGAAAAAAAAAAAAAAAAAAAAAAAAAATGTCGAACGAAAATTTAATTAATTTGAAAAAAAAAAAAAAAGGGCAATATTGTAAATTTTAAATAAATAAATAAATATATATATATATATATATTTTTTTTTTCCCCCCCCCCCCTCTTTTCAATTTATATATTATAAACAAAAAAAAGTTGAAAATTAAATTAAAATTACAAAAAAATATTTTTTTTTATTTATTTATTTTTTTAAAACCTTTTCCATGGGGTTTTGAATATTTAAATTAGGGGGGGTTAAAGGGGATTGAAAAGGAAAATTAAATTCCAGGAGGGAAAATTGATAACGGGGGAAAAAGTTTTAATAATTATTTTTAATAACGATCGATCGATTAAATATTATTATAAATATATATTATTAAATAAATTTGACGTTGGATAAGTACCTTATCACAAATTTTTTTTATCACTGTTATCATTTTGTTTTAAAAAAAAAAAAATTATTTTTTAACTTTTAAATTAAAATTAACCGACGGGTAAACATATAATAAAATGACTGCCACAAAAAAAAAAAAACCTTAAAATTTTAAAAACCTAAAAATTTTAAAACGAAAAATCAGGTTTATAATATCAGGAAAATTTTTATTAAAAAAATTTTTTTTTTATATTTTGAGCAAAACATTGTATTTAAAAAAAAAAAAAAAATTTTCCTTATTTTTTTTTTTTTCATTTTGTTTTGGGGATCGATTCTTAAATTTACAAACATGCAACGATATTATTATTATTATTATTATTATTATTATTATTATTATTATTATTATTATTATTAATATTTTAATTACACTTAACAAATTTATTATGGAAAAATTATTTTTACAATACATAAATTTACAGTATAATATATTCCCCCAATTAATTAATTTGAATATTTCAATCGGTAAAAAAAAAAAAAATTTAATTGATAATAATAATAATGACGATGATGATGATGATGAGGATGATGATGATGATGATGATGATGATGATGATGATAATGATAAATTGACAATATTTTTTATAAATTGCACGACTCGAAAAAATTTCGAATTAAAATAAAAAAAAAATAAAATAAAATTTTGATCGTTTAATTATTATTATTATTATATTACGGTAACATTAAAATTATCATTTCCGGTTTACACGTCCCGTCAAATTAAAAAAAAAAAAAATAAAAAAAAAACAAAATTTTGCGGAAAATTTTAGACATTTAAACATTTGTTGTAAAGTTAAAATAGGGTAAAGGCTTTAAATAATTTTTTTCATTTTCAATTTTTTTTTTTTTTTTTTTTATAATTTTCCTTCGTCATAGAAAAAATTTTTATTCTTATTCTTATGGAAAAGTTTTAATAGATGAAAAACAAATTTTTCTCACAAAAAAGAAGGATATAAAAATTAAT
>NW_002987246.1:0-4760 GCF_000006295.1 Pediculus humanus corporis | reverse complement strand
TAAAATAATTTTAATATATATTTTTTTTATGTTATACACTTTTTACAGTCACTGATACATCATTACACTTATGTAAAAATAAAAACTACATTCTTATTTATTAATAACAAAAAAAAAAAAAAAAAACTAAAATACATTTTTTTCTCGGTAAGATCTATATAGAATCTATCGATAACTAAAGAATGTTTTTAGAATGAATATAAAAAGAATTAAAAGAGAGAGAGAGAGAGAGAAAATAAAAAAAAAAAAAAAACTTTATTACTGTTATTTTATTAATTTATGCCACATCTCCTGCAGTATCATCTTCTTCATCATGTGCCGATGTATGCCACGTTAATCTTTCCTCATAAAAAGCGATTACAATTTGAGGACATTTTACATTCGCTTGTCTTGCAGGCACTAAATCAGCTTCGTCAATACCTTTCCTATTAAAATTAACAAATGAACTGACATCAGTTGAAGAATGTCGATTAAAAACTATTTTTGAAATTATTTTAAATGTACATAGATTACATAATTATTATGTATACACATATTGTTACACATATAAAAGCTGATGAGAATGAACTAAATAAATTAAAAGTATAGAAATTACCATTTCATTAAAAACATTAATTCTCCACTTGAATCGGTGGCACCGATAATTTTTTCCGGTTCTATTCCTCTATCGAAACCTCTCGGCTTGCCATCTTCTTCAGAATGTTTTCTCTTTGTAGGTACATTTTTTTTATCTTCATGAGTTGATTTTCTTTTGTGATCATTTTTTTTGACTATTTCTTTTTTTTTTCGAATTTCTTCATACTCAGATATTAAATCGGGGCAGTCTAAATTCTCTTCTGGCTCCCATGTATTATCATCACTTAATATGAATTTAAATTAAGATTACAGCATTGTACAATTTTTTTTTTTTTTTTTTTAATAAACAAAGTTGTAAAAATTTATTTCTTACTTAGAATATCCTTTCCATTTTAACAAATATTCCACTTTTCCATTTCTTACTCTTCTATCGAGAACTTTTTCAACAGAAAATTCTTCTTCTGGTTCTTCTCCATCACCAGATGTTACATCCTTATTCCTCTGAGGTTTTTCTAAATATTAGAAACAAATATTTACTTAAATGAACATTCTTGAATAGTCTAAAAGCAAAACAACCCAGTAGCTTTAAATGGGTACTTGATAATAAATCATTCTACATTTTTCAAATAAAATAAAGGATAAAAAATTTTATTTAATCCTCAATATTTTCTAAATTTAAAAATTGAAAAATCTTAACTTATTTTCCAGTAGTTGAAATCATTAAAATAATTACTAATTTTTTTTTTTTTAAAATAAAAAGTATGTTTTAATACTTATTAATTCGTATATGCTTTTCATAAAAGATTAAATAACAATAACTTTTAAAAAATATTTTTCAAATCTTACAACAATTAAAATTTTTTATTTTATTTTGCTTACCTTTTGAAGCCATTTTAAAAAAATTAAATAAATTCTAAAAATTATCTACTTTTTTTTTTTTTTTTTTTTTTTTTTTTAAGATAGCTTCAGGCGTCTTACGAGGGAATAAGTAAATTAATCTTATTAAGTTTTTATTCGAAAATTTTCTCCTACAGACTATCGAATTCAAATCATGTAATAATGGGCAAAAAAAAGGATGAAGAAAAATGTAATACTTATTATGGTAGACGCACTTATTAAATTAAACAAAATGGCGAGATCGCGGGTTTTAACGTAACGGGCCCAAAAAATTTATAAAATTTAAAAGTTGAAAACTAATAATGTTAAATTTGATTTGGAAAAAAAAATTATACCACAATTTTATACGAATTAAATAAAAATTATTATAGTGTTTTTTCTTCCCCAAAAATTTGAATGTAGTGTAGGTTTAATTTCAATGATAAAATTATACAGAAAAACTTTCAAAACAGTTATAATTTAATTTTAGTTTAAAAAATGTGTGATATTATCTAAAAAAATCAAATTTTTTATATTTGTTTCTTTTAAAGTAATTTTTATTGTATTTTTATCCTCTTTTGAAAATATGTTTATCAGTTGAAGAAGTTTAAATGCTAACTCTTTATTTTTTTTTTGTTCATCGGATGACCCTTTGGTAGAATTCAATAATGTTTTAATAAGTATAAACGATAATTTTCTTCCATAAAGGTGTTTAGCTGCCACAGTTTGCTCAATGAATATTTCTATATTCTAAAATAAAATTCAAAACCAATGTAAGTACTAAAAAAAAATTTTAATGTTTAGCAATCAGTTTACCTTTAAGGAACAACTTATAACAAAATCATCATCATGTTTTACAGCTATTTCAATATATTCGTTAAAAATTCTCAGTAGTCTTTTACACCAACGTAATAATTCATTAGTTGTGGCTTTTAATAGAAGGGCTAAATTTTGAATGTAACAATTTCTCATATTTAAAACTGATTCTAATTCCATATTTTCTAAATAAATTTCGTAAATACAGTCAAACTTTGACCACTGAAAAATAAAATTTGTAACATGCATTTGTAGAAGTATAGAATTTCCATGAATTTAAGTTTTCTTTTTTAATCGATAATTTTAAAATTGTAGGACTTACATCAGTTAAATTTTTATTATCTAAACAAAATTCCATTTTTGAAGTAATTAACACTAATGTTGGTAAAACCTTGGCAATTATTTCGCTATCTCTTAATCTAATTAAAGGTAACAATGCATTATAAATCACATCTCCATGGTTATGATATTGAAGCTCTGCTAAAGTCTATAAAAACAAAACAGATAAAATCAAAGTATTTATACCAATGTCTAATTTATTGTATTTAAGTTATTAAAAAAAAGACTAATTTTTTTTTTTTTCACTGAAACTTACCAAATTTTTTATTATATGACTTAAACATGTGATTCCAATTATTTTATTGTCATTTATGTAATCATCAACTAACAATAGTGCAGTAGGTAAAACTGAATTTAAGTGATAACTTAATTCCGGTTGTATTATATAATGCAAAATCCATTTGTAACAAACAATTGTAGAAGGAAAGAATTTCCATGAATCCGGTAATAATTTCGGTCGAATAGTTTGTAAAATTTTTTTAAAAAGTTTATGACCATATTTTTTTTTTACCTGAAATTTATTTTGTTTTTGTTATTCCAATAAATTCTTGCTTGGGTTAAAGAAAAAAAATCAAAATTTTTTATTCTTACCATATATAAGAATTGAAAACAATTTTATTTTACAAAGTAGTTTTTTATTTAAATGTTATAGTTAATGCTAAAGTTTTACATTTTTATTTAAATCTCATTTAATGGAAATATTTTAATATTTACTAAGTTAATAAGTTTCTTACCAGATCTGTTACATCGGAACATTTGTATAAATTTAAAACTTCCGATAATAGCAATTTACAAGTTTTAACTGTGTTTTCCGTGTTCCATGGTTTAATCTCAGAATTTTCCCCGCATAAAATAAACAATGCAACCAACAATTCTAATTCCAAACAAAAATTTTCATCAGAAAAAAATCCACTACGGATAAGATCAGTAAAAATCAAATATGCGAATGAAATTTGTTTATCACGATTTTCTATAGATTTATTAAAATCATCTTTTGTACACGGTCTATCACTTCCATGTTCAAATTTTTCAACAAGATTAAAGTTTACGATCGCAAGTAAATTTTCATAAAAATTTTCATTTTTCGTTGCCTTGAGAACGTGTAAATTTTCATAAAATGTTTCAGGATTCATATTTAACTTTAAAATAAATTTGCTTATGCTTAATAAATAAAATGAAAATAATTAATAAAGGTATTTATTTAAAAAAAAAAAGAAAAACTATAAAAATGACTACATTCAAAAAATTTTTATAATGAAAAAAATTTGTTAACTTATTGCTAATAAATTTAAAAATTTTTTTAAAGATTCAACTGGAAACAAAAATATCAACGCAAAACTCAAAATTATGTAAGTTTTCATTCTTTAAGTCATTTAATAAGATATTTGTTAACTCCTATATTATAAAACCTTAATATTTTTTATTCGTTATAAGTAATCATAGTTATTACGTACATGTTACCAACATAAAAAAAAATACGATTTTTAATGTCATTTAACGATATTCTCAATATTCCTTATAAGAAATCAAGGAGGCTTTTTAATTTCAACGCTCCCCGCCATCTTATTAAAATGGCGGAATTCTGTGGCATGCATAATATTAAATAAAATAATATGGTTTCAATTTATTAAAAATTAAGTTCCTTATCAATATGCTGTTAATTGACATTTTAACTTTATTTTTAATTTTAACTTTAGGTAAGTGCATTTTTTTCCCACATTTTTCGATATCCTGCCCCTTCATAAGTTCATATACCTTGTCAACAAAATTATAAATACGAAATTTTTTTTTAAAGTAACTAATTGTTCTTTAAAAATTATTAAAACACTCTTTTTATCCATCACAAAAATCTTAATTAAAATTAAAATTTTATAACTTCCTTTAGTATTGAGTTTTTTTTTATTTCATTATAAAATTTAATGTTTTTAAATCGGGCATTTTTAACTATTAAGAAAGCTAGTATTTTTTATTAATGTAACTTTGTTTAAAATATCACTTAAATTAAAAAAAATTTTTTTAAAAATAGTTTCCTGTACACAACAATTACCTAAACCTTACAAGAAAACAGTGTTATGTGAATATTATAATGCTTCCTCTTGTGAAAATGAAGGAAGCAATTGTCCAGAGGTAGAGCACTGTGAACATGAAATAAG
>NW_002987247.1:24412-31229 GCF_000006295.1 Pediculus humanus corporis | reverse complement strand
ACGTGAGAATTTTTTTTTTTATCCGGTCAAAAAAAAAAAAAAAAATTCCCCTCGTTTCTAAATAATAATAATAATAAAATTGTTTTTAATTATATTCGTCCGTTTTTTTTTTTACTATTCTGTGTCATGTTTGTTGTTAAATTAATAATGATTCGTTCGAAACAACAACAACAAAAGAAGCTCGTGTAACCGTCAAAGAAGCGAAAAAATTAATTGGTATAAATGCATTGTTTATCGCGTGGTAGCGGAACATTGTGATGTTCAACAATTGTAGTGATAGTAGTAGTAGTGGTAGAGGTAGAGGAAGAGGGGGGAGGGGAGGGAGGTAAACACATATAATAACCTAGAATTCAAAAAAAATTTTTCAGTTTTACTTGACCGAGGTTAAATTACATTTAACCGGTACCGTCAAACCGAAACGTAATTAATATTCGGCTTACCATCGGTTAATTTTATTACTCATCGTTTTACCGGCCTATTTATCTATCTATCCATCTATCCATCCATCCATCTATCCATCACTTCTTCTCCCCACCCCCTGTCTCCCTTCGTCTACGTAAAAAACCGATCGAAGTTATTTTAAAATCCAATAATAACATTTGAAATGATCTTCCGCCATTTTTTCTCACGTAGTTTTACCACTAATCATCATCATCATTATCATCATCATCATCATCATCATCATCATCATCATCATTATAAACGTTTGGAAAAAAAAAATGTATGATTATGTGCGAATATGTGCGTATACGCATACGTTAACAAAAAATCGTGATAATCCTGGAAATGCTCTTGTTTGTTGCTGCCCAACACAAAATACCCGTTTAACTCATTCATTCGAAAATTCTAGAATATCGGATAAATTTAAAAAAAAAAAAATTATTTCTCCTTTCTTTTTTTTCCGAATCGATATAATTTTTTTTTTCTTCTGCTTTTTTTTTTACGACACGAGAATTATAATAATAATAATAATAATAATAATAATAATAATAATAATAATAATAATAATAATAATAATAATAATAATAATAATAATAATAATAATAATAACAATAATAATAATAATAATAATAATAATAATAATAATAATAATAATAATAATAATAATAAACTTTTAAAATTATTGTTTTAAATTTCTTTTCGACTTTTTTTTATTTTCTTATCTGTTCCCTCCCCCCCCAAAAAAAAAAAGAAATAAAGGGAGGGGAGAGGAAAAAAACATCATGACTATAAATTTATAGAGTGTTAGTATAAAATGTTTTCTTTTTCACGCGCTATAAAATATATCAAGTCACGCATATACATACGTAACGAAAAATAATTGTTTGGCGGGGGGGGAGGGTGCAGAAACAACTACGTGCAGCACCAGGCAGCGTGACTTATTTAACGTTTTTTTTTTCTTTTTTTTCCTTTAATAATAATAATAATAATTTAATAGGTAAAACTTTTTTTTTTTTTTTTATTACAACTTATTTACTTTCCATAACCATTTTTTTTTTTTTAAATAGAAAATAATCGAAAGTTATTTCAAGTTCAAAGTTTAATTGCTATTTTTTTTTCCTTTTTTTTTAATTGCTTTTTTTTTTGTTTTCTTTAAACGTTTTTTTTTTTTAAAATTATCATCATCATCATCATTATTATTATTATTATTATTATTATTTAAAATCTACCGGATAATAATCAATATTCACGAATACAATAAAAAAAAAAAAAAATTACCATAATAATAATAATACAAAAAAAGAAAAAAAAAGGAAAAAAAAATTTTAAACCATTTTTATTTTTTCCACTACGCTTTTCACCTATTTATTATTATTATTATTATTATTATTATTAATTATTATTAATTTAATACGACATTAATAATTTTTAACATAACATAATTAAATAATCTATACTTAAAATAAATTTTTTTTTTTTTTTAAACACGTAAATTCGACCTTTTCCCTTTTCGCATTTACGTTTTATTTTATTTATTAACGTACCACGTGATCAAGTTATTTATTTATTTATTTATTTGTGTTAAAATAAAAAAAAAATATAAAAAAAAAATTGGCAAAGGTTAAAATTATTGCAAATATTATTATTATTATTTACGAAGAAACAACGGAATTTTTTTTTTTTTGTATTATTGATTTATTAACTGTACTTTATTTATTATTATTATTATTTTTTTAAAACGTATTTAAATAATAATAATAATAATGATAATTTTTGGCAAAAAAAAAAAACAATAAGGAAAAAATCGTGAATTAGCATTTTTTTTTTAATAACGCACACGCACATTCTATTGAAAAAAAAAAAAAAAAATAGGCAACGAAAATTTTTATGTAAATATAAATAAAATATTATTTAAAAATTATTATTATTATTATTATTATTATTATTATTATTATTATTATTATTATTATTAAAAGTCTAGTAATTAAAACGTTCCATCATCGCGTCGTGCACGCTTTAATAACCTACATAAATAACAATTTATTTATTTATTTATTAAATTTTATTTTACTGTAACAAAAATATTAATAATAATAATAATAATAATAATAATAATAATAATAATAATAATAATAATAAAATTTATTAATAAATTAATCGAAACGATTATTGATTTTTATCGATTTCCGTTTTTCACATATATATGTATAATGGATTCTCTCCATGTACTAACATTAATCTAATTAATATCAACATTATTAAAACATCAATAAAACGATAATAATAATAATAATAAATAAATAAATTATGTCAACGATAAACTCTTATTTCATTATTATTTATCCGAATCGTAAATTTTATTAATATTAATAATAATAATAACGATTAGGTATAAAGATTAATAAAAATTTTATATTAAAAAACAAAATGGCCGCCGCCGCCGCCGCCATCGTCGCCCGAATCCCATCTCGTGCGTTATTAACTCGAAAAAAAAAAATAATAATAATAATAATAATAAAAAGTAGAGATTTAAAATTTATGAGAAAAATAAATTGGTGAAAGATATCGGTGAACGAAAAAAAAAAAAAAAAAAAATTCGATCAGATCAATAACGGATACCAACTTTCCAAAAAAAAAAAAAAAAAGAAATTTAATTTTTTTATTTCGAGTTTTGTAACGACGACGACGAAAATATAGAACGTTCCAAAAAAAAAAATTTTTTTCTATTCTTACATAAATAAAATAAAAATAAATTTCAAGGTTTAATAAACATAATTTTTTTTTTTTTTTAAGGAAAAAATAAATAAATAAATAAAAATTATTATTATTATTATTATTATTTTTTTTTTTTTATGTAAAAAAAAAAAGAAGAAAAATTAATTAAGTAGGATTTTGCTTTCGATGTAAATTTCCCACGTATAATTATTATTATTATTATTATTATTATTATTATTGTTTAATATACTTATTTAAAAGTAAAATTTACATTGAAATTATGGTGGATTAGGAGGAATCGGTGTCAGTGATGCCAACGAAATAAAAAAAAAATTTTTTTTTAATTCACGATAACTGTAAATGTTTATATATACATTCGATACAATTATTCTTTATCCACCTTTTTTTTTTTTTTTGAGACTCAACAATTATTTAATTAAAATTTTTAATAATAATTTGGGGGTATTTGTAGTTTTCCCCTGTCACAACGCCTTAACGTTTTTTTTTTTTTTTTTTTTTTTTTTTTTTAAAGAAAAAACTGTCATGACTGTCAACTATTGTTTAAAAAAAAAAAAAAAAAAAACTAGTTTTTACTACCAACCTTAGAAAAACCATTAAAATATATGATGATGATGATGATGATGATGATGATGATGACAGTATTTTTAATAAAATCAAAACTATTTTGCGTTACGATTTCATTCAAAAAAAAAAAAAAAAAATTTTCCTATTACTATCGAGAGAGAGAGAGAGAGAGAGAGTGTGTGGGGGTCCATAATCGCAGCATCTATCTCATCAACAACAACAACAAACTAATCGAAATTATTTTTTCCAGAAAAAAATTGTACGGATAAGTGAATCCCTTTAAAAATCGAAATCCCTCAAAAAAAAAAAAATGATGATGATGATGATGATGATGAAAATTAAACTTAAAACAAAAGACATTTTTCGGGGGGGGGGGTTAAAAGTAATAAAAAAAAAAAATTTACGAGGTGTTTGTTTGTTTGTTTATCTTATCGATTATTCGCATGACGAAACGTTTTGAATGTTTGTTCGATATTCAAAAGTTTTCATTTTTTTTTTTTTTTTTTTATTACTTATTTATTTCCTCATTCGAAATTGACTGAAAACACGCAAAGAACGTTGGGGGTCCTTTGAAAGTGTTTTATTTAACTACCGAAAAAAAAAAAAAATTTTTTTTTTTTTGTTACTTTCAGTTACAATTCACACACATCCACGTGTAAAATGTGCGTGTTTGTGCGTGCGTGTGCGTGCATGCGTGATGACGTAACCGTAAAAAACCAAAGAAACGACCGCATATCACAATTAAAAAAATTTTTTTTTTTTGATTTATAAATATAAAAACACGCCGGAAGTAAAATTTATTACCATATACATAAATTTTTTCTTCTGCTACGTTTAACGTAACGAATAATAATAATAATAATTACTATCGGGTTTTAAGTGAGACTACAATCGAAATATTTCATCGTAAATAATAAATAATAACTCTAAAGGGATAAAAGGGTGAGGGGTGGGGGTGAAAAAAGGGAACAAGGGATCTCAGCACAAAAAAAAATTAACAAACGTGTTATTATCATAAATTATTATGAGTGGGCGTCGAAATGTGAGTACTCGCGATAAAAAAAAAAAAAATTATGTAATTAATATTAATAATTCATTTAACGCTCTGATAAATATAATATAAAATTACATTTAAAATTTTTTTTTTTAACGCGTAATAAATACGCGCGATTCTTTTGCTCCCGTCGTATCATGTTAACGCGTTTTTTTTTTTCCCACAATGACTTTTCATTATTAATTAACAAAAAAAAAAAAAAAGAAAAGAAATTTACGCTTCGGTGTCACCTTAGTGATAATAATAATAATTATTTTATTTTGCACTTTGTGATGATGACACTGTGACATTGATATGAAACTACGACTATGATGATGATGACGACGACGTTGGTGACACTTTTTTTTTTTTTTTTTTATTCGTGTTGAATTTAATAGGCGATCGTGACGTGAGAATTATTCGATTATTAAATTAAAAAATTTTTTTTTCTTATCGAAAAAAAAAAAAAAAAAAGAAAAGGGAGGAATTCCGATCGATAGATCGATCGATCGATCGTCCGATTTTTTTTTACTAAGCTATTAAAATATTTCTAACGTACGGGGCGAGAGCAGGAAAAAAAATTTTTTCGTGCGTTTTCTTTTTTTTTTTCTTCTTAATAATTAAATATTTTTGTGAAAGGGGTTTTCGAATTTTTTACATAATAATAATAATAATAATAATAATAATAATAATAATAATAATAATAATAATAATAATAATAATAATAATAATAATAATAATAATAATAATAATAATAATAATACACTATCGAATATACGTAAAGATGATGATGATGATAATTAAATAATTTTATAACGGAGAAAAGTTTCGACGTAAATAAATAAATAAATAATTAAATAAATTTTACGCCGCGTAATAATTAATAAATAAGTCGTTTCAATAATTATTTATTTAAATAAACGTTTCAAAAAAAACTATTATTATTATTATTATTTATATATTTAATATATAAATTTTTTTTTTTTCTTAAATAAAAAACTTTATACCCTTTAGCGATTCAATTTCGATAGAAAGTTTGTTGTTTGTTGTTTGTTGTTGTTGTTGACAAAAAATAAAGTAAGAAAATGTTGATTGTCACATATTTTACCGGATAGTAGATTATAAAAAAAAAAATATTACGTAAATAGATACTTTAAGCGGTTTTTTAGTTGTTTTATATGTTAGTTAAGTAACTGATAAATTTCAATTAACTTTCTTTTATTAATTAAACTCTTACTTCAAAAAGAAACCAGTCGTTTATTATTATTATTATTATTATTATTATTATTATTATTATTATTATTTAAATGAAAAATAAATATGTTATGGAAACAAAATTTATTTAAAAAAAAAAAAAAAAAAACGCGCGCGTAATTAAAAACAACAACGCGTATATGTTTTGTTGATAATACTCTATAATTTTCTCGTTGAAAAAAAATAATATCTATTTATACATCAACAAACAATGTTAAATAATTTTTTTTTTTTTTTATATAAATTGTTTAATTATATACGTTGAATACTATATTTTATAAACTAGAAACTATAAACTATATACTACGAAACTATAATGATTAAACTATAATGAACTAAAACTTTTTAAAATTTTTATTATCTAATATTAAAGTGAAAAAGCAAAAAAAAAAAAACTTCCCCCTACTCACTTCCCTATGGACGACAACGTTTACAATTTTCGCCATATATTTTTTTTTTTGGACCAGGAAAAATGCGTTTTCCATCCGGTAGTAGGGAGAGAATGGGATTCAGACGAAGCCACTACCCAAGTAAAATTCCTGGATGTCTTTTACCGTGCCCTTTCCCGGAGAGAGGAACGTTCGCGGGAGTTTTAACCTACATTTCAACCAGAACCCTCTGGTCCACACCCGCGAGAGTGGAAATCCCATCCGGGGAAGATCCCGATACTTCCCCTTTTTACCCTTAGAGAGACAATCCCGATCTGTTACCTTCGTCCCTGCCTCTTACGTAGGGTCTCCGAGTTTCCAAAGAGAACACCAAACTCTTTGATCGTTCATTTGTCTTCCT